>NW_009953489.1:437389-452118 GCF_000747805.2 Chaetura pelagica | reverse complement strand
AGGACCCGCTACGCTGGCTCCCAGGGCGGCTTCCCCGGCTGGGAAAATGAGGTTGCTGAGACGCTGGGGCCCGAGTAGAGGAGGGAGGGAGAGGCCGGCTGCTGCTGCTGCTGCTGCGGGGCTGGGGAAGCCCTGGCTCCTGACAACGGGAGGCCAGAACAAGTACTGGTGCGGAAAGGGACTTTTTTTCAGAGTGCTTTCCCTTCCCTTTGGCATTGGACATCGCACTGGTAGTAGAGCCTTTAGAAATAAGTAATGCTAGAAGTGGGGTTTTCACTTAATATTTTTTTAAACTGATTTCATTATGGAAAGTGTCTTTTCTAATTAGATTTTTATTATTTCCTTTAGAAAAAAAAAAGTCCTAAAACTTTTGATGTGTTGAATCTTGATTAAAAATATCTTTTTAATTAATTATTTCGTTTGAGAAAAAATACTGGGTGTGTGCTGAAATTATCCTAATGAAGATCTTATTTTTTAATTGAAAAAAAAAATAATTTTTTACTGCATTCTAGCTGATTCTAAATGCTACCCAGGACCCGTGCTGTAAAACAGCCTAGAATAGATTGAGACTTTACAGGTGGGTCACATAGATGAAGTGTCCTCAGGTGTCACACACCTTTACAGAAACTCAAGGGATTTTTTTCTTTTTCATTTGTTCATGTTTTTCATAGGGAAATTTGACACAGGAAAAAGTAGAGATTTGACTTGTTCTGATGCTGAGGGTTTTCACTAGGGCAGAGAACCACACTGTATGCATCTCACTGAATTGGCCACACCACTTTTCATCTCATTTTCTTACTGGGCTGCTGGTCTGTGCCCAGCAGCACCACATGGAGAGGGAGCGAGTGGGGCATCACTCGGGGAGCCAGGGGGTGCCAGTGTCTGATTTCTCTGGCAAGTCTGTGCTGTGGACCTGCAGAGACAGCAGCTGGGTAGCATGTCCCCACTGCCCACAAGTGAGCTGTCATCACTTCATCTCGGCAGACACCAGGTAGCATCTGCTACCACTGGGTTAGCACTCTGTGAGCTCAGGGATGGTCCCTGGCAGAGTGTCAGAGCCTGATGCTGCTAGAGAAAGTCTGTGACAGCTCTGACAGAAGGACTGCAGTCATTGGAGTAGATGGAGGCCCTGGAGTCTGGGGTTTGGTTATGTATGTAGAAGCTATTCTTAGTAACAGTGTAGGATAGCACTATGCATAGTTAGTTACAGATTGAGGTTCTGTGGTGTTGTCTGTGGATCATTAGTGACATCGACTTTTGCATTAAATGCAGCATGAAATACATGTAAATAAGCCACACGTTAAGGTGTCCATACACAGTGCAGGAGAACAGCTAGAAAAAGAAGGGCCTGAAGGAAAAACAATAAACATGAAAGCAGAGACTAGCCAGAAGAGATGCCTAAACCAAAATTTTGCTCTCAAAGAGAGCTGATGGGGCCATAAGGAACAGGTTCCTAGGCTGTGGTCCCAACAGAAACCTGCTGGAGTTCAGCACTGTTCTGTGTGCAGATGATGCCTGGTAGACGCCCACATCCAGAGCTGAGGTCACAAAAAGGGAGTTTCTGGTTTTTTTTGCAGAAAGCCACCTCTCTTGATGGCTGGTCAGGCATCGTTAGCTACATCCTGGCAAGAGCTTCCCACAGGCCTCTGAGATTTGTCATAGGGAGTAAGAAAAAGATAGTTCAAGAGTTAGGTAATGATGTGCGCTGAGAATTGGAGACTGCAGAGATAAAAGGCAACTAGTAGCAAAGCAAAAAGACTGACACCACTTAAAAGGGCAGGAGAAGTAAAATGGCTAGACACATCATAGCCTTAATAGGAAACACATGAGAGATGTTGATCAGAGAATGCTGGCAAACAGATGAGGTCTCTAAAAAAAAAAAAAAAAGAAAAAGAAAAAAAGGAGGAAACAGAAAACAAGATGGAAAGATAAAATTTCAAAGCAAGCCCTAAATGGGTAGCAGTTCCAGCTAATAGGAAGACCCGTACTGATTTTGCCAAGTAGTACACAGAGAAGCTGATGATCATTAACATCTTGATAAATTTATTGTCAGACAATTGGACCCTGTCAATTTCAATTCCTTCCAAGACATTAGATGGGGTTTGGAACATGAGAAAAAGTAAGCTAATCCCTAAAACAACCAATCCTCCTTGTTTACATCTTCACATATAAAATATTCAGGAGTTAACAGTACGACAGGCACAAGAGCAGCCAGGGTCAAGCCTGTAGCCTCATCATCCTCCTGGCACCTCCTGTGTCTCCCTCAGCAGTGCCCTCTGCCTCCTGGCACAGATGGGGAGCAACAGAGTAAGTCCCTGCTCTGCCTCACAGCTCCTTACCTATTGCACAGTGCCTGGGAAAAGCTCTGTTCAGCATCCACCCTATGAAAATGGAGAAAGAGAGAGGGAGGCTCCCGCAGCAGGTTCAGAGCAATGAGCTGGAGGAGCATCCACAGGCCACAGTGCTGCTGCAAAGAATTGCCTGCAGGGCCTGGGGAAAGGTTCATGCTGGGGAGACACTGGATCTGTGTGCGTGCTGCTGCTGGCAGGGGCTTGTGCAGGGCAAAAGCTACATCTTTGCAAACGCAGCCCAGCAGGGAGGAGAGCCTCTCTCCTCCCAGGGAGCCCTATGGAGAGAAGAAAAATGGAATCTTAACAGTCCTGTCTGCTCCTGCCACCACCTGGAGAGCCGCTCCTGCATTTCCCGCATCAGTTTTGGAAGGATTTCCAGGCTCTAAAACCATGCTGAAGTTGTTCATGGGGTGGGGAGTCACTAACTTGCAACTCACTGCCAGTGAGGCAGACAGCAAGCACAGAAATGTCCGGGTGAATGGAGGGTCCATGGGGGGGGCACAGCTGCTGCCCTGCACTCCACACCCGGGTACGGGCACCCAGGGCAGTGCTCCAGGGAGGGCTCACTCATTTGCTCTATGGACCTTGATATACCTTGATTTTTATTTTTTTTTTACGTTAATTATTTCTGCTTCACACCATGTTCTGCAGCGAGGCTCTGCCACATTCTTAAACTAAAAATAATCTTCTTACATTTTCAATCAGGCTTTGTTATGAATGGCAGATGCTTGAAACTGAAGTGAAAATCATCATCAGTTGTATTTATTGGCTAAATTCCTGCTACACTCAAAGCTTGAGAAAAATCAAACACATTTGACAGCTGGTAGAATGAAAGGAAAGGATAAATCTTGCCCTGAAAACATACACCATATTAACCATAAGCTGTTAGAGAAGCATCAGCCTTCACCCAGGGTTCCATTATGGGGCCCTTGAGTGGCTGTGCCGTTACCAGGGGAAGGGGAGGTTTGCTCATTGCCAGGTGCGCCCTGGTCCTTGTTGGCTCCGTGCGGGGCTGCGGGGGTTGCGGGGTGTCACCCGAGCGGGGCCGGCAGCCTGGAGAGCCGGAGCGCCCTTGAGCTTCTCCTTAGCTTCTCATCTTGCAGCAAGCTGGGCTTGCTTGCTGTGGGTAAGTGCCTAAGGACGGAACCACTGGGTGGCTTCAGGACCAGAGGTGTGTTGCGGGGCCGTGCGGGGCGGGGGGGCCGCGTCTGAGCCCTGCGGCCCTTCGGTAAACAAGGGATGGTCGAAATCTCTTCTGTCAGGGCAGCAAGATGATTTCCCAGTAATTTAAGTAGAGAAAGATAACGTTTCAGCTAACTGTTACCCTGATTGGTGAGCACCAATCAAAGTGTCACATTTCACCCCCAAATAATTGGGAAATTATGATTTGCATTCACTCCTGCTTCATCTGAAGGTCTGAGGTCTGCTGGGTGTCCTACAGCACTTGAACAGCTGTTTTCAGGTACTGGTGGCATGTTGTGTCCTTCAGCGTTGCTTGGGTCACTTACACCATCAGAGCAGACTTGGCAGGATGCCCCTTCCCTCCCTCCTCCCTCCCTCCCACCTAGAGAGCCAGGGCAGCCTCTGTGTTTGTTCCGTATCACAAGTAGCTATGTGACTCTATAAAACATTTGCTAACTTTCTGTTGATACATATTTTATGGGCTTGCATTGCTTGAGGACTGTCTATCTGTGAAATACATTCCTAAGGAGAGCACTGAATAAAAAAAATATGTCTGAAATAGCAGTGCATGGGTTACAGGAAAATCCCATTTTCCTACCAGAGGTTTGCAGATTATTATTTGGGTCTGTTTTCACTTGATTTCACACTATGCAGATTTATTAAGTTACAATTAAATATTGGGGTAAAATAAGTGCAAGTGATGCACTGTATTTATAACACAATCTCTGTATCTATACAATTAGTATGTTGCAATTTAAGTATTTATCTTTCTACTGAATGTAATCAAACCCTAATTCCAACAACTTTCACAGAATGTCTGTCTACAAAAGGCAATAGAAGTGGCTGACCTTATCTAATTCGAATATGAACTACAACTTTGCACTAATAAGAAACAATCACAGCTTTTTGAAGTAGAAAATATTTGATTTACCCAAGTATTAGCACTTCTGAGCTTCAGATAGGATTAGAAGATGGAATGCCACTAAAAACCTAGGAAGGTAGGTAACCAAAGGGCACTTTTTGTGTTTCAAGCACACAAGAGGCCTCGTGCCCTGAGATACACACACGCTGTGGTCCCTGTTCCCAGGACCTCATGGCAAGGATGGGCTTTGGCCTTTGATTTCCCATCAGCATCATCAGTCACAGACTGCTTCCCCCTGGCCCAGCCTTCTCCCCATATCCCTCCTGTGCCTCCCCCAGCCCTGGCTCACTGCCCCGTGGTGATACCCGAGCTCCTTTGCCTGAGTCCTTCACCCACCGCATCTCCAGCAGGAGCTGCATCCAGATGTTCTCTGGCACTGTGGTACATCAGCTTGGCCTCTGCTGCCATCAGCCCCTTCTAGTGCCAGCTAGGAAAATCCTCTCCTTCCTGATGGTCTAAGGAACCCTTTGCAAGAGGCACATTCAGCAAAGCAGGAGGAGAGCTGGTCCAGCACCTTACAGTTCTGATATTTAAGTTTATGTGTTAGCAAAGGAAATTGGTCTTTGTGCCCCTGCCGTGACCTGCAGCACTGAGCCCAGCAGGATCCTTCTTCCCCAACTTGTTTTCCTCTGGCTTAGGCCCTTTGCATCTTTGTCTTCTGCATTCTCCCACCAAATTAATTTTGATCCCCCGTTTCCTTCCCTCCACACTTGCATGGAGCAGAGGGAGTGACCCCTCTTCTGCATCAACTTTCCAGCCTGCTCTATCAGCTCTGTGTCCGCAGGGAGGGGGTTGTGAAGCTGTGACAGGGATGCCTTGACAGCTCTTCACTTCAAACCCCTAGAAGAAGTTATCCGAAAACTCTGGCAGTTTTCTGAAGCCAGCAGTTTCCCCACATCTTTATCTTCTATATTTGTATTTCTCATGTTACTCAGTTTGCTTCTCAGTCATATCTAAGTCTCTGCAACTACTAATAGTTTTGCGGGGATTTCCTGCTTGGATGACACTCTCTTATTTGTGAGAGGCAGCACAGTAATAATTTTAAAGCCTTCATTTTAACTAAGCTTTTGCTTTTACTCCCTTTGGGAGTCACACGTGTTGGATTGACCCTAATGAAACATCAGTATGGACTAAGGTAGACTTCCTCTTCATCCTGTAACTGCTGCTCAGAGGTAGTAAGTTCATGCCTGATCCTTCCCTGTCCCTGCTGCTGCTTCCCCTCCAGACCCGTGTAGCTGGGAAAGGCAGAGGAGGCTCTTTCTGCGCAGCGTGCAAAGAAAATGCTGCCCTGGTAGCTCCTGAAAGCTTTCATTGGGGCACTGTGTGCACACACACAGACTGTGCTGGAGACTGGCTTTTGCTGCGTGAAGGGAGATTAGACCAGAGGACAGAAAAACTACATTTTCAAATTTGGAAGCACATTTTGCCAGTTATGAAACGTATTAAAGCCAGTAGCTAGAAGTGTACCAGGGTGGGTTTGCAGTGGGTGCTGCTGGTGGGGCAGGCAGGGACACGAGGCTGTGCTGGCTCCACGTGGGCTGGGTGGGCCTGGGACAGTTACCTCTCCCTGCCAGGCTCCTTTTGTTTGCAGTGGTGCTTTGCACAGAGCCATAGTGTAGACAATGTGTAAACTGTTGGGAAAGAAGAAAATGATTTGGGGTTGAGCGCTTTGTCTGAACTTTGTCCTTTTCTCAAGCAAAAGAAAATATTATTTCACCCTTTAAAGAGCCACACATAATAAGAGGCAAAATGTCAAGACCAATGTTGATATAAACCCCCAAGGAAAACAAACATCTATGTGGCTTCTCTAAAAGGTCTCACTTCCTCACCCCTCTCCCCTAGTTTAAACAGATTTAGTAACTGAGGAGGGAGGAAGGAGGGAGGGAGAGGGGGCTTCTCCTCTGGGTCCTGCTTTTGATCCCCCGTTTCCTTCCCTCCACACTTGCATGGAGCAGAGGGAGTGACCCCTCTTCTGCATCAACTTTCCAGCCTGCTCTATCAGCTCTGTGTCCGCAGGGAGGGGGTTGTGAAGCTGTGACAGGGATGCCTTGACAGCTCTTCACTTCAAACCCCTAGAAGAAGTTATCCGAAAACTCTGGCAGTTTTCTGAAGCCAGCAGTTTCCCCACATCTTTATCTTCTATATTTGTATTTCTCATGTTACTCAGTTTGCTTCTCAGTCATATCTAAGTCTCTGCAACTACTAATAGTTTTGCGGGGATTTCCTGCTTGGATGACACTCTCTTATTTGTGAGAGGCAGCACAGTAATAATTTTAAAGCTTTCATTTTAACTAAGCTTTTGCTTTTACTCCCTTTGGGAGTCACACGTGTTGGATTGACCCTAATGAAACATCAGTATGGACTAAGGTAGACTTCCTCTTCATCCTGTAACTGCTGCTCAGAGGTAGTAAGTTCATGCCTGATCCTTCCCTGTCCCTGCTGCTGCTTCCCCTCCAGACCCGTGTAGCTGGGAAAGGCAGAGGAGGCTCTTTCTGGGCAGCGTGCAAAGAAAATGCTGCCCTGGTAGCTCCTGAAAGCTTTAATTGGGGCACTGTGTGCACACACAGACTGTGCTGGAGACTGGCTTTTGCTGCGTGAAGGGAGATTAGACCAGAGGACAGAAAAACTACATTTTCAAATTTGGAAGCACATTTTGCCAGTTATGAAACGT
This sequence comes from Chaetura pelagica, assembly GCF_000747805.2. Classification (NCBI taxonomy): domain Eukaryota; kingdom Metazoa; phylum Chordata; class Aves; order Apodiformes; family Apodidae; genus Chaetura; species Chaetura pelagica. Next base: position 444,992 of record NW_009953489.1, on the reverse strand, counting down.
ATTAAAGCCAGTAGCTAGAAGTGTACCAGGGTGGGTTTGCAGTGGGTGCTGCTGGTGGGGCAGGCAGGGACACGAGGCTGTGCTGGCTCCACGTGGGCTGGGTGGGCCTGGGACAGTTACCTCTCCCTGCCAGGCTCCTTTTGTTTGCAGTGGTGCTTTGCACAGAGCCATAGTGTAGACAATGTGTAAACTGTTGGGAAAGAAGAAAATGATTTGGGGTTGAGCGCTTTGTCTGAACTTTGTCCTTTTCTCAAGCAAAAGAAAATATTATTTCACCCTTTAAAGAGCCACACATAATAAGAGGCAAAATGTCAAGACCAATGTTGATATAAACCCCCAAGGAAAACAAACATCTATGTGGCTTCTCTAAAAGGTCTCACTTCCTCACCCCTCTCCCCTAGTTTAAACAGATTTAGTAACTGAGGAGGGAGGAAGGAGGGAGGGAGAGGGGGCTTCTCCTCTGGTTCCTGCTGACAGTCCTCTTCATGGACCCAGCTCTACAGCATCCTGGGTGTCAGGGACTAGCCCTGAATGCAGCACCTGGCAAGGTGGTCATGTCTTTTCCCTTGAGCCCTGCACTTCTCAGTGCCCTGGTGCTGCTGGGGGCCTAGTTTTATATTGCATTTATTCTCTTGCTGGGGACAGGTTCAAGCTGTTCCAAAGCCATTCAGCAGTTAGCCTGAAATACGAAATTCCCAAGGACAATGCTGTTACCAGAAAGCACAGACACAGTAATTCCCACCCACAGCAGCAATAACTGTCACATGGTACCACACAAAGTACAGAAATTAATAATTAAAAACCTTGAACAGGCCTTGGAAGAGCTGTGTTATTATGTGCATCAGAAACTGGATAAATCACAAGCAATTCAGAAGTATATTCCCAGGTTCACTCATAACCATCATGGTATTTGGAGTCCCCTTGGGAGCAATAAATGACAGAGAGTCCATATTATAAAAATAAACATGAACTTAAGTGGCAAAGATTCATTTAAACCAAAAGGGAAAAGACTTCACTACTTACACTATAAGTTTAACATAAGTAGAGCAAATTTTACGTTTGAATGTAGGCCCAGTGCTAGGAGGAGGAGAGCACAGTGGGGGGAAATCACTGGCAATGTCTGCATCTCCTTGAAGCTATTTGCCCCTATAACAAGTATGGTTTTTTCCTAACTAAATTCTACAAAATATGAGCCCTCGAAGTGCTGTTCCAAAGTGAAAATAAAAAGCAAAATGTAGCTGTTTGTGATCCCAACACTTTTATTTAGCTTTGTCTTAAATGAGTGACTATGACCCCTCTATATACAACACTGGGAGATTATGATAAGTTTCATGGAATTCAGTGGTGCCTCTAAAGCCTCAGCCTCAGGAGCCCTTGGGCTATATGGGACTCCCAGCACTTACTTTAAAATGCAAGATTCCAGTCCTTGTGCTCACAGTTAAGAGTGAGAGCAAGAGGCAAACTCTACCATTATTTATTGATCTTAATGGTTTTAAGCCACCTGAGTAGATTTTTAGGAGCCTTATTTTGCAGCTTTTTTTCTGAATAAGGGTTTAACATTTTGCCCCCCCAAAAAAGCTTGTTAAGTTTAAATGACAACAGCTTTTCCTGTCCTTTTTTTTTTTCTTTTTTCTTTTTTCTTTTTTTCTTTTTTTTCTTCCCCTGTCCTTTTTTTTCCTTTGGTAAAACCAACATTAGAACACCCTGCAGCACAGACCAACAAAATAACGATAATCACCAGGCCAACTGGGAAATGCTGTCACGCATCTGATGGTGGAGGGAGGAGGCACAGCTTGGCTGGCTGGTTAGAATCTTGGCAAACTGGAGAAGGGACTTGGAAGAGCTGAGAGGCAGAGGGAATGCAAGTGCTTGTAAGCAGACCTGCCTCACAGCCTGGGAAAACTACCCAGAGGCTTGAGCTAACAAGCCTTTCCCTGGCTAAGCACCTGGTGATTGCAGCCCACCCCATCCAGTGGGAACTCTGCCTGGGTGAGGGCTACCAAGTTTGGGCTCATAATGCACCCGTCACCATTTCTGCCCACAAACACCGCCTTTCCTCAGATCTTAACTGCATTTTGCCTCTGATGTTGGCTCCTCCTTACAGGCTCCGTTTCAATTAGCTCCCCAAATAAATACAGTTCTGATGTGTGGTCTCATGGTGGGTTATTGAACTGGCTCCAAAATACTTTTCACTAAGAAGCAGCAAACTTTCCTCTGGGTTATCGTACCCAGTAATTCACTTCACACTTCTGATGTAAAAACCCCGCAGGGTAAGCATACACCAGCACTTGTCTTTTGCTTGATAGCAGTTTTTTTCTAATCGCTTGAAGAATTAACCTTAAAAATATTATTGATGGAAGACCAAGCATGTCTGGTATGTGCAGCACAGCTCTGCAGCCACGTGCAATCTGCTGTAGTATCAGTAGATGGAGCTAAGTGAGAAAAGAAAGATTTGAGTGGTTGAGTGTTTCCCACGGTGCAGGTTTAGCTCTTGATTAGACCCGATTAGGATAAAACTTCTCATTTAGTTTCTGATGTTTTGAAAGTAAGATAGGAACTAGCTGTGTCTGGGTCTGCTAGCACGATACCCAGTGAAAACTGTGGCTTTTAGAAAAGTAAAGACTTGGAGACAGGTTAACCTAAAAGATGAAGTGTACTGGGGAAGGAAAGAGGGTAGTTGTATTTTTCTGGGGAGAGAGAGATGAGGAGAGTAACCTGAGAGGGTGGCAGTAGGATTCTGAGCACTGAAATATTCATTCCTCCTCAGTGAGCCCTGGAAAGTTACTCAGCTGGGTGTGAATTATCCATAGCATCTTGGAGAACGTGCTCTCGCTGTGACAAGCCTGGGAGTAGAGTCAGGGAGCAGATTGTGGCAGCGGTGCCATCACCACTGCCTGGTGGGCACTGCCAGCTGCACCCATCCCAGGGCTCAGGGCTGGGGAAAGCCCAGCTGAGAGCTCAGCAGAACCAACAGGAGCATTGCCCCACCTCATGACCTCGTGCCAGGGGCCTTGTCTTGGCCCCAGGAACACAGGATGGGAGAGCAGAGGAGAGCAGCAGCACCCTCAGGCCTCTGAGCAACTCACAGCAGCTGGTTCAAGGTGTTGGTACTGGAGCTGCAATGGTGAAGGACAAAGGAGATAGCATTAAACCCTCCCTACAATTCAAAGAAACTGAGAATATTTCTTTGTTTAGTGTCTTTAATTATTTTTAGCTCTTGCTGAATGTTGCTCTATGTAGATGCTGCTTATTTTGGAAGTTGCTGCATTCTAGTGGTCAGCAAACACATCTCAGCATGGTTGCAGGTTCTCTTGAATGTCGTGTGTTGAAAGATGACAGAGAAAGTCAAGGTCTGGTTTAGTAGGGTTACTTCTGTTTCTACATTGGCTTTAGTTTCCTCACCTAAAGTTTGAAACTTTACCAGGAATATTTTGCATGTAAAGAATAGGAAAAGAAAAACACCTTAATGTTATTCTAAACTTTCTCTGCTACTACTTGTCTTCCTCCCTCCCTGAGTCTGTGTCGGGTGTGACCAGGCCAGCGTAGCTCTGCGGGATGGAGTCTGAGGAGGGGCTGGCAGGCACAGCTCAGTTCTCACACATCACACTCTGTGCCTTTAGTGTGTGATCAATGGTACCAACAAATCTGAAAGATGTGAATCAGGTGTTTTAAAGAGGCACAGAGAGTGCACAATCTACACAGCTCAGTTAGTAATTAAGGCGGCATTTGGGTGGATGTGCTGGGCCCTTCGCTGCAGGCAGTTTGGGGGAGGAGGAGCAGGGCAGCAGGAGGGTGCAGGGGCTGGGGGGCCTGGCCCTGGCTCGCTCCTCCCGGTGCGCTGGAGACCGTTGCAGAGTCAGAAATTAATAACCAAGATCTTTTCATGCAAACAGCTAAGAATTCTGAAGATACTCAGTCTCTCTGAAAGTTTTCAGGAAGCGAATAGAAAGAGTAGAAGAGTGGTTTTAAAAAGCTCTGGAGAACTCCAGTCTTTTTTACAGTCCATTACTGCAAACAAATTATGCCTGTAGTGCTCAAATCTGTCAGTCAATGCAACTGACAAACAAATGGATCCTTTACAGTTGTAATTATCCAAATGTTCCACACTTAGCATATAAATATTAAATCCTCATAAATAATGTTGTCAGGCCTATTTGATTTCAACTGTATTGTATTGTTAAATGAAAAACCCACTATATTTAAATTTATTCCCTTTGCAGTTCCATTGTTCAGCTTTATTTTGATTCCTTTTAAAAGAAAAAGAGAAAAGCACGTTCATCCTATACAGTAAGCTACAGCCAAAATAAATGCACATCAAATAAGTTTATTTAAACAGACACGCTCATAAAATGTTAACGAGACACCAAATAATTACAGGAAAAGCATAAAGTCCAACTCTGTATGGAGTCCAAAGGTCTGAGTTGTAGTTAAGACAGAGATAAAATAAAATATGCATTGACAGTAGAGCACCAAGCCTTCTATCATCAGTGATGCATCCATTTTTTCAGGGCCAATAAACTTTAATGTGCTAGTGGAGTTGTATCCAAATCACATAAAGTGTCCTGCCATAAAACATGTAGAGTAGACTAAAATAGGGTTTACAGTTCAATATATTATCCTATCACATTATTTTTCTCCACTTCCATTTTGACACGGGCTAAGTTGCTTACTATGTTATGGTGCTTTAAATGTTACTGGTTCTCCTACAGAGAAAAACACATCCTTACTACTTGCAAATGAATTATCCTAGTTTACCTAAACCAGGTTGTGCTGAGGCCCTTTGCTATCTCAGCCTGCCCTGGGAGGGTCTCAGTTACATGGGATGCTATCCCCAGCCCATGTAGGGAGAGAGCTGAGGTCTTGAGGAGTGGGTTTCTGCAGGATTATGCTGCTAGTAATGCCTTTCATCCCTGCAACTTGATACTGCAGGTTAGCAGTGCTGGTTAGCAGTGCCATTTGTTCTGCTCCTCTCTCGTACATAGGGTACCCTGACATTAGTTTGGTGGAAGCTTAAGGGCCAAAAAGCTTCCTTGCATTTAAGGTCTCAGCTCTAAATAAATCGTTTTTACTCTCTTTGTTGCTATTTCCTGCTTATGGAAAGGGTTAAAACACTCTCTGAGTAGTCTCCTTCAGCTGTACTCTCTGTGATATGCCTGGCAGAGCAGTGTCTAAGGAGAGGTGCTGGTGACCCCTGCTTGAGGGTGAATGGGGATGTGAGGTTCCCAAGGCCAGAGTGTCCCTGCCAAAGCCAGGAATGCTCTGGCAGAGCAGGCGGTGGCTGCCCTGTGGGTGCGGGTGTCCCCAGAGGTTCTGGCTCTGTATCAGGGTGTCTGACTCCTCTCTCCCTTTGTACTCAATCTGTATGGATGCTCAGTGGAGAGGATTTTGGCTGTTCCCTGGATTCAGGCACCTTCCAAGCAATACTTTACCTCTGTTGTTAAGAAAGCTATTTCTTCTGGCCACAACTAAAAACTTACAAGTGTGACCAGAAGGTACCTTCTGCTTTGGCCACTAGGAATAAAAATAAAGGATGGTTTAAGATCCCATGCTTTTAAACTGCTTATATGATATTTTTAATGCTAAATGGTAGGTTTTTTTACACCTTCGCTTAGTGATGCTGTAATCAGATGCCCTTCGTTGTTTGTTTTATCATTATTATTTAAATAATGGATGCAGTCATCTTGTCTCTGCCTGCTGGAGACCTCCAGGTCTGAGCTGTGTCCTGCTAGAGAAATCCAGTTACCATTTTAATTTTCATTCCAAAATATAGATCAGACAGGTGTTATTTGCACAGAATAGTGTCTGTAAATATTCTAGGTGTATTGGGGTTTTAAGATGGTGACCAGGATGTATATGTTGGCAGATGCTCTTTTTTAAGTATTTCACTGTAGTGAAACCAAGGCTAAAATTCAGCCTGTTTGGTTGGGTTGTTTTTTTTTTAAAGATGCCTATATGATTCTGTATCATTTTAGAATATATAAACAAGCTTTAAATTGTTTTCCCTGGGCACTGACAGGATTAGAACAGCAGTTTCAGAGGTGAAAGGCCTGTAATTAATACAGCATGCCAATCAAATCCCATCAGTGAAACACATTTCGTTAATATTTGGGTTTTTACTATTAAACCATGTTATAAACATTTTAGCAGTTCACATCTGTCTCTCATAGAACAATTGTAATTGAAATTAAAATGCTTTTTTTCCAGGGTAATTATATTTTAGAAGCATACATTCTTGCTGGTGGACACATGAAGTTTTCAGCTGAAAACTCAGTTTAGCCACCAATAACAACAGGTTTGTATGTCTGTCACCTGTCAAAGAGAAACAAAATGTTACCCTGAAAATTCCTCTTCATCTTTACCGTGTTTTGTTTTCATACATCCTGCCATCTGCCTCTTCCCTGCCTTTTCAGGCAGTTTCAGCCCGTCTTTGCCCTGCCCAGTCCTCGACTGGGACTGACCGACCTCTCCGTGCCTGTGGCAGACAGGATCCTCTTCCCTTCCAGGAGCAGTGGGGTCCGAGGGTCAGCATATCTGTCCTCAGGTGATGGATCCAGAGATCTTTGGAACTAACAACAGTTTCTTCAGCAAGCAGTGGCTGCTCTGGCAACAAAGATGCTTTAGGTTTTCACAACAAAATGTTAACGCAGGACACAAAACGTTAATCTTTTTTGGCTAATTGAGCTTGAGAGTTCGAAGCCTTACAGGCTTCCCAACAGTCTTTCCCCGTTTTAACAGCAGAGTTTTAATATCTTATCAATTTCTTATATTCATATACCTTATTTTAATATAGTATTTTACTAATTAACCACACCTTTTCTTAGCATCTGCGATTGCAGCTACTTATTCTCACACAAAGCCAAGGAAAATCTCTAAGATGATTATATATATATATCAGAAACAAAATTAGAAACATGGTGTATGCTGCCTAATGTATGATGATCGCTTGGAAACAGCTAATTGAGGTTTCCTGCTTTCCTTGTACTCTGTTGTGAAATTCCTCATTGTGATAAAGGGGCTCTGAACGTCTATGACCCCCTACTTCTATCACTTCACCAACTTCCACAGCCGAGGAGAGCAGGACGTGGGAGCCCCTTTAACGTGCCGTATTGGCCTCCTGAGTAATCTTATAACCTGACATATAAAACCCGGTATAACAACACATCAACATACTCCGTCTTTCCCCACTTTTATGAGCAATAGGGTTATTCCTTGACACCAGTAAAAATTAAGACCCAAGCGCTCGGGTGCTGTCGGTGTTTCAGAATCTGAGCCGGGGTGTCCGCTCCCGCAGATCGCGGCTCTGCGGGCAGGAGCAGCCCGGGGGTCCGCACAGTGGGCCGGGGCTGCCAGGGGTCCCACACGGCCGGGCAGCGGCTCGGAGCCCGCAGGCGGAGTGGGGTGAGACCGGCCCCCTCTTGCTTTTATTATTTTCCCCTCTGTGAGCCGTGCTGAAGCGAAATGGGGGTCCCGAGCGGGGGCTGCGACGGGGCGGGGGAGCGTTGCGGCGCTTGCCTGCGGTGGAGCTGGGCTTTCCCCCGCTGGAACAGCTCGGCTGCTCCAGCCCCTCCGCTGCGGCCCAAACCACGGCTCGAAATGGGGGTGT
>NW_009953489.1:435382-435960 GCF_000747805.2 Chaetura pelagica | reverse complement strand
GGGTCCGGGGCGGGGGCTGCGACGGGGCGGGGGAGCGTTGCGGCGCTTGCCTGCGGTGGAGCTGGGCTTTCCCCCGCTGGAACAGCTCGGCTGCTCCAGCCCCTCCGCTGCGGCCAAAACCAGGACTGGAAATGTGGTTATCGATTAGTTTATATGACGGGCTTCTGAGGACTGTGTGGGGTTTTTGTTTGTTTGTGTCTTAAATCGGGTTTAAACAGTGCTACGTCTTGAATGGGAGTTACGTCGAACTCTCGCTCCGTGTAGAGCTGGCTGAACAAATCAGAATTTCTCCAATTAAATTCGCTGCTTCGAAAGTATAAGACCATCAGTTGGGTGAGTGGGATGGCAGGCTATCCCCCAGGCTTTCAGGTGACCGAGACTATAACCGAATGTATTCGCGTCCGCAGGGATCCCATTGAAAACCAGACTTTGAAGTTCTCCATCCAGTGCTCCCATTACCTGCTTTATAGTCCCTTTCCACCCGGGTTCAAAAGATCCTCCAAATCTGGGGTAACTGTGGATGTTTCGATAAACGTTTATCGGATAACCAAACCCTTCTTGGGGAACCTTTCCCCGTG
>NW_009953489.1:434294-435311 GCF_000747805.2 Chaetura pelagica | reverse complement strand
GGGAGAATCAGCTCCATTCCCCTCTGGTTGTTCTCCTCCGATTTCCACGCGCGGAGGCACAAGATACTAAAACGTGCAACGGAGGCAAAACCGGGCACCGCAGCTCCAGCGGAAATGGTGCAGATCCCTCACTCTGACCCAAAATAAAAATGCTAAAATAATTAGGGGAGCAAATATGTAGCGCGCGGAGGAGTGTCAAATGGGCTCATCTGTCATTGTCTAAATGAGGCTGAGGGTGAAAGTGTTTATTGTTCGTGATAACCTTTGAGCCCCGGGATCAGATTATTTCTTTAGGAAAACACCGTTAGAAGGGATTCTTCTTCAACCCAATGCTAGAGCTGAGTTTATACAAACTTGCCTTCCGAGATAACTAGAAATAGTAAGCTTTGTGCTTATTAATAACGGGAGAAACGTTACCGTGTTCCTGCGCGCCTGCCGGTGTCCCGGCCGGGCCGGGCAGGGGTGCGGGGGGCAAAGCCCCGGTGCTGCTGCTCGGAGCCCTCCTGCCTCCCACAACTCCCCGGCTGCTCCAGGTCTCGTCTTGCCAGCACTCAGCGTGCCAGAGAGGAACGCAGACGTGCCAGAGAAAGAGAGAGGACAAGAAAATGCTGCCAGAAGACGCTGCAGCTTCGTGTGCATCTTGAGAGCGATCAGTTGGCATCAGGTGAGAACATGTCATGCCAGGGAATTACATCACGCACCCGCTGCCAGGCGTGCGCGTCCGGGAGCTGCAAAGCGGCAGCCTGTGAACAGGATGGATCTGAGCGGAGCGAGGCAGGAGCGGATCAGGGGCCGGGGGTTCTTGGTGGAGTGGGGACCGCCTGGTGCTCCCGCCCAGGCTCCCTCTTCTCGGTATTCTCAGGGATTCTTTGACGTTATTCGGCGTTCTGAGCGGCACGCGCGCCGCGGCGTTTTGCCTCCCTCTCGTTATACCGCGTGTGCTCAGTCCCGAAGCAAATACTTTCACCCCTGCATTCCTTAATGACAGTGCAATAATCACTAATACAAACCAGAAAG
>NW_009953489.1:433895-434272 GCF_000747805.2 Chaetura pelagica | reverse complement strand
AGTGCTCGGATAGGCGAGGTTAGCAGCATTATTTCTTTGTGCGGTTTCTGCGATTTCCCCATTTTACGTGATGGATTTTTGTTTACAAAGGGCAGTTCAGGAGAGCCACGGCAGAAAAACCCCGTCAGATAATGTAACGCGACTACCTATCGGCTGCATTTTCTCTTATTAATGTGTTTGCATTAAAAAGCGATATCGTCTTGCAGTCAAACCCCTCTGTTCTTTCTGGACAAACTCATTGTTTTTCGTGTCTCCCCTCAAGAGGCACCGGGCAGAGCAGCCCCGCCGGGGGCAGCGGGGCTCGGTTCTCCCCGCACCTTACGGGAACGAGCTCCAGCTGCGGGGGGGGCGGGGCTCCCGGGGGCCCCCGGCCGCGT
>NW_009953489.1:428125-429520 GCF_000747805.2 Chaetura pelagica | reverse complement strand
TGGGCGAGCCCGGCCGCGGAGGAGCGGGCTCAGTCTCTGTTATTTATTCCGGTGCTTCATTCTTCCCTGTCTTGTTCAGGAAATGCAGAATTTGGACTGGCTGCATTTCTTGCTTAACTCTCGAAATTAAAACAAAACACCTCAAAACAAAAAGATTTGACTTGCAAATAAATAGAGTATTAGAACCAAGCCACGGGGAGGTGGGGTTGTGTTAGTCTTGGTTTGGTTCTATTTCTGTGATGGTTTTGTGCGTGGGTGTTTTAATTGTATTTTGTTTTTCGTTAAAAGCACTATATAAACCGAATATAACACCTCATCGAATTGTTCTCGGGGTAAGAGGCAGGGAAAACAATTATCCGGTGCAGTGTTCGTACACACACACCCGGCAAGAAGCAACAAATCTTTGGTGTGATATTTGCGAGTAAAAAGCCCACGAACAAAGACTGAATGATTGCTGCGGGACTGGGAGGTTCCCGCGCTGCTCTCGACTGTCCCGCAGCGCAGCCCTGCTTCTTTCCCCTTCTTTTCCTAAACGAGAAGTTACAAAAACTGCTGCGGGAAAAGGGGCTCTAATTTTCCTCGCAATTGTAGAAGATAATTTGACAGAAGCGCCGCGTGATGCGGAACACTAAATCCTTGTGTGAAAATAGGAACATAAAAAATTAATGTGAGCGAGAAGCTTTTTCTTCACTGATTTAACTCTGAAATCTAAGCAGCTTTTATCTTGATCTCAAAATTAAATAATCATATATTATTTTTTCAGCATTAGCTACAAAGGTTTTCAGATTTGTACTGTCCAGAACAAAAACCAAATAAGCTCTATTACTGAAAACCCTTCCCAAAATATTGAACTAAAACATAACGAATTTCTTTCAGAGATGTTTCTATACGAAAAGAGCATAAAAGGGCGGCTTTATCTTAAGACCCAGAAAAAGAAGCATTAAGTAACTCAAGTTAACACTTGTCCTGCTTATTAAATATCAATATTTTCGGAGCATTGCAAAATAAACTCCCTTCCTCCGGCAGGGTCACAGCATATCACGGGTCACATTAAGAAACTCCGCACGGAATCCTTTCCGGATTTTTATTTCCTCAGATTTAGATTTTTAACGGTATCGGCAGAAAAACAAAAACGAAAGGAAAGCTCGAGATGTGGAATTTCAGGCGCTCTCCCTCTAACACTGGGAGAGTGGCGGGTATCGCTTTTCTTACTTGTTTTGTTTCCTAAGACGGAATAAAAGAGCGCAGCGTGTTCGAATGTGGCTGTTCCTGCACACGCACATTGTGTGCAAATACACACACCGCGCACACCCGCGGAGCCCCTCCGCGTTCCAACGCTTTAGCGATCCAACGCCCGAAAGGGCGGCACGGCCGAAGCTCCGAGCAGCGGGCGCG
>NW_009953489.1:401471-425793 GCF_000747805.2 Chaetura pelagica | reverse complement strand
CCGCGCTTTATGTTATTTCGGCTTCATCCCCAAAGTCGGGCTTTGTCGGGAGTGACCCCCCGCCGCGCCGCGTCCCTGCGCGGAGACGGAGCCCCTGCCCCGCGCCGGGTTTGTCCTCCCCTGCAGAAACACACTTCATGCTTGTCACCGAAATTGAGGATCCTTTTTATGCCGGGAGGGGGGCGAACATGGGCACTTCAATCACTAGGACATAATATGGCTCTGCTAGAAGTCTGGCAACAAACAAAGAACAACAACTATTGGTTTGCATCAACTTTTGTCAGGCATTCAGCAGGCTTCCAAAAAGGCCTGAAGTGGCTTAGTGGCAACAATGTGCATTTCATAGCTACAGCATGAAAATCCATCTCCATGGAAACTGGTAGTAAATGCTAACATGACATGCTGAGTATAAATATTGTTAGGGTTATAACTCTTGTATAAATGGCCCAGATAAATGTCCCCCTGTTTAGGAATTACAACAAAACGTGTTATTTCATGCTGCAGCCCTCACCAGCACGCTACCAGAGAGTCTGCCACGGGCTCGGGAGCTTCACATGAAAATAACCCGGAGCTGCCTCGGCTGGGATCCTGCCCGCGGGGCCGGGGCTGCAGCCCGAGCTGCGTTTTCTCATACCCCGTGCAGGGAGCATGTCCACGGGCTTTGTCTTTTACTTCTAAGTGAAATAAAACACTCCGTGGAAGCTTCAGTTGTAGATCAATGAAACTTCTGCTTCTGTAGGTAGTACTACCACAGATAATTTTATTAATTAGGAAAGAACTTCGTGTAGTCTTTAGGCTACCTGTAAAAGCATTATTTGGCAATGTAAATATTTACTTTAATTGCAAGCAAATGTATCCTCAAAGTCCCAACTTTAGTTTCTGGAAAATAAAGGATAACACTTCATGACTTAAAAAGTGAGATTGTAGGCTATTGCTTTGTTAAAAACAAAAATACTTTTTTGACTGAAAATAGAAATGTCATCGGTTCAAAAATTTCTGTTTTATCAAATGTGTCCAATTGTATAGGGGGGAAATGGAGTAACCAGGCTGACGACCAATAAAAAGATATCAACATGTTATCCTTTGTTGAATCCCAGCACCTAGTGTGACATTACATGGTGCCCTGCTGTGTGTGCCCCTAAGGACTGACAGCAGCAGCAGCCCTGGGGAGGGGGGGACGACACGGTAAATCAAAATTTGTTTTCTCTGAAATTTTATTAGCCCCAAAGAGCAAACATGTGAAACTATACTGACATTGTTTGTGTGCTTTCACTGTCTTGCTGCCTTTTGGGCTTGGAGAAATACTATTTCATGATAGCTAAAGGATAAAAATAGCTGTTCATACATGCAAGCAGTTCTCATGGGCTGTGTGATGCAGATGATCGGTTTTATCAGTAAGAGTGTGAAGGGAGGAGAGGAGCCACGAGCAAGTTGTGCAAGTCACCTCCAGGGTGCTGGTACCGCCGTCCTGAGCTGTAACATCCCGGGATGTGAAATGCCTACGTGCTAAGGGAGCTCTGGAGCAATGAGGTGGAACCGAATTGGTACAGAGAGAGACCAGATCAGTAAAATCAGATGCTTTTTGTTATCCCGAGTCCCACTTACAGATCTCTGGGGAAAAAATTAATACATTTTTAAAAATTAAAAAAGATTACTTAAATATCTTAGTTACTGAAATTTGCTTTAAATAGATTTTTCTGTACACAGTAATATAATTTAAAGGTCAGATTTCTCCAGAACTCCCAGGACTATAATCGAGTGCTGTGTGTATATCTTTGGAACACTGGTGTCTCGTCTTTCTAATGAAAGCAAGCTTCTGATGGGTCAGGTATCAGACCTTAAACCTTTCACTGGGTCAGAATGATTACTGTCCATCCTTGGATGAGAGCATTTCACATTAGGGGGAAGGGTGAAAACATTTTTCTTTTTCTTTTTCTTTTTTTTTTTTTTTTAAATAAATATGTTCACTGTTTGAAGCTACCCCTAAGCTTGGAATGTTGGAATAAATCCTGGGGGAGATGGATTAGTGGCCCAAGCACAGTTTGAAGTAGTCAGAGGTGCCTGATAAGTGTAATTTATTAAAAAAAATATCATCAGTGCATCAGTGGGATCAGCATCTAAGCTGTACATGTATTTTGGACCCTTTTTATACAAGCGATTTAACAAATTTTTGCACAAGTACATCTTGATCTTTGATTTAATGCTTTTACTTACTTTGCTGAAATGTAAGATTTTGAGGATCACAGGTACATTTGTTTGCAAGGTTTTTAAGAGGTAAAAATTAGTAGTACAGTAGCACCAGGGATGCTGGCTCTCACAAGCCCAAGTCAAACAGAATCCCTTTGATTTTAATGAGAGCTTTGCTCAAATTGCAGGATTGTTAACACATTTTGAACCTTACACTTAATTCTTCTTTTTCTTTAAAATAAGTTTTCTTTCTGACAAAAAGAAACGTTCAGAATCAATGTTTATCAAAAATAGGAGGTTTGTGGCAGTTACATCCCGGTTTTCTTTGCTTAAATATATTTATTTATGTACCCCTCATAACAGTGCTTCCTGTTACAAAACATTAATAATTATAAACATTACATTTCATTCCCATTGTTGGGGTTTTTTTGTTTTGTTTTGTTTTTTGATTGTGCTTTTCTGGATTGTTTTTATCTCACTACTCAGTGTTATGTAACAATTTGCACTAGTTGTTGCTGGTATTAAAAATTCTGTGCTATATTTCAGGTTACATATTTAATAGAAAGATTTCTAGAAAGATCTCTATTCCTATTCTAGCTTTGAAAATAAAGGCTGTAAAAGAGGTCATTTATTCAAGGTATAGGACAGCAAGCAAGCACACTTGCTATTTCATAATTTTTCATTCCTGTAAGTTTTGCTTAGGAGGGAAGAGAGAAATATTTACCTTTTTGTTACAGTCTTCAAAATCTGTCAGGCATTGTTTTAGTATTGCTACTGGATCATGTTGAAAAAGATTTAGTGTCTATTTCTGGTATGTCTTTATGCTGTTGTTCATCTCGGAGTCCTTTCTTGTTGGTGACTGGACTTATTTTTTACATACGATCACCACGGGGCAGCAAGTACCTCGCAGGAAGGAAGGAAAATGCTGCACAGCCTTGTTGCTGCAGGGAAATGCTGCGCTCCCCCGATCTGGGAAATTCTTTCACAGGAGTGTAATTCTGAGCTGACGTTTCCCAGTGCAGTTGCATTTTATATTCAAAATAAGACAAAAGCTTCCTATTAGTAAGTGTCTCTTATTGTTGTGAATGTTATTTTTCTTGCAGTGCAGGCTGTGCTGTGGTGAGCAGAGGCTGTGCCTGCGGGCAGGACAGAGCTCCCAGGCTCTGCTGCATGCAGGGCAGGCAAGAACTGGTTGCTAACAGGAAGATTTTAAACTTATTTTCAGTTTTACCTTTTTTTTTTTTTTTTCCTTTTAATTTTTTTCCCCTTTTAACTGAGAAGCCCCCGCCGTGTCATTAGGCTTATGAGTGCAGTCGTTCGTGGTCTGAGCTGGGTAAATGGTGTGGAGCAGTGGTGTCCCCTCTCTGGCACGGGCCCCTCGCATGGGACTGGCACTGGCCCTTGTGCCTGTGCCACTAGGGAACTGCAGAATACCTGACTGAAGCTTAAGAGTAGCCCAAGCACATGCCCAGGACATGGAGTCATGATTAAAGTTACGTCATTCCCTAAAAATGCTTTCAATAGTCGCTGAAATACTCTGACATTTTGCTGCAAATCCAACAGGCCCAGCGCTGCCGGCCGCGCCGGCCCGACTGAACGTTCTCCGCAGAATCAGCCTTTTGTAGCACCTCAAAGCAGCTCCCAAAGCAGCAGCGCTGAGGAAATGGGGCTGCTATTTCTGCTGGTGACGTCAGCAGGGCTGCGGGATGGGGCAGAGCCCCCAAGGTCCCCTCATGCCAGCAGGAACAGTCTCGGCAGCACCGGGGGCAGCTGCAGGCAGAGCATGGCCAGGGCTGCCCAGGAGTTGGGCTGAGAAAGGCTCGCGGGGGTCTGGGCTGGGAGGGTTTGGGGAGACATTTTGGTTTTCTGCTACAGTCACGGTAACCTTATCGAGCGGAATAATTGCAATGGTGATCTGTGATTTGCACTAATCCATGGTAGAAAGTGATAGGATCTTGAAATGTAGGCAATTTTCAATTAGATTAATAAGATAATTTGTAATACTTGACTGCTCACCTAAGAAAAAATACCTGATAAATATGAAACACACTGCAAAAATTTCTGTATTGAAATATGGAACAAACAGGAACATTTTGTATTCTGTTTAGAAATGATGTCTTATTTTTTGGCCTAAAATTTTGAGCTACTTCAGAGGCTTATATCACACCTTTTCAACTATCAATAATATATTTTGATAAAATAGCTGGATTAGAGTGTCTCTTCCTAGGCTAATTATGTCGTTAGTGTATTTCATGGTAAATATATACCCTTCTCCCTTTCTTCTGCCGTGGAGCAACCTAGAAAGCATGGTGTGTCTTAAAATGCTCATTACTGTGGTGCACTTTAAAGGTGGGTGCATATTTGGTAACAAGCAGAGGCTGATTAATTTAGTCACATAGTTGGGAAGCAAAAGGAATACACTCTTCGTAACTGCTGCGACTTTTATTTTTCATTGCAGACCAAGTTTGAATTTATACTAAATCTGCTACTTCTTGTAACAGGAATTTATTTAATTTTATTTAATGTCTCCTTCTCCTGGAATGAGAAGTGTAGCAGATACAGTAGATGATGGGCTGAGATGCTGAGCTCCTGGCACACAGGGTGCGTGGGGCAGCTGGAGGTTCCCGTGCCGAGGGTCGGGACCCTCCCGGGGTGTGGTGCAGCCCTCCTGGAAGCCCCACGCTGGGGCCCAGGGGCTGTGCTTGGGGCACCCCCTGCCCACTGCTGACGTCCTCACTGGGGCACTTGGGGGGAAAGAGAGAGACTAGTAAAATACTTCATTTTCCTTATCATTGCTTGGCCGAGAGCAGGCGCGTATGTTTTCTGTCTGTTTGCTTTGCACAGTGCTCCTTGCACTGGTTGGTTTTTCTGGCACTGTTGGGAGAACATGGTCTGTAAATAAAACAGTAATATGTCGTGATAATATTAGAAGGGGATTTTCTACTGCTTGGGCTGGATGGACCAAACCTCAAGTTGCATAAAATTCAGATTCACAAAAAGGCTGTGAATTTTAAACCTTAGTGAGGTGGAAAAAGACAGTTACAGTAACCTCTGTAAAGGGTGTTCTAGGCCAAACAACATACTTGCAGAAAAAACAGAAATAAATGCTTCTCTTTGCCTACAATTTTTTTGCCCACATGATATGTCATGTTATTGCTCAAGTGAGGTAAGAAAGCAAGCAAGTAAATAAATAGAACTGTGAAGTGAATTGTACAGTAATCCCCAGTAAAGGTAAACAAACCCGGGTATTGCTCTTGGATAGTTCAGTGTGGTAGAAAGGTTTTTTTGGCATGATTTGGGGATGATTGCATTACTCAAGAGGCAAAGATTGACTCATAATGAAATGACAGTTTCTTGTTCATTACAAAATATAAAAACTCCACATTTGTCCTGAAACAGAGAATAAGGTTGGTTATAAGTAACAAAGTGAAGTGAACCTTGGCAGCTAAGTCTCTAGCAGCCAAATAATGAAATTAGAGAGAGACTTTGGATTTAGATGGGTGCAACTAAGAACAGAAATTTTCCTTTCTTTTAGTGAATTGGAATAAATCTATCAAGTGGGCAGGGAACGATTATGGAATATACACTCAGTGGACTGTGTAATTGTGTTATGCTGTGTCTAATGCTGGGAATTAAATTTTATTTTTGTTTGATAAAAGAGTGTTACAGGGGGTTTTTTTAGAAAGCAGAAATGTTTTCTGAGTTAAGATATTTTTAAAAGTGTGTCAGGAGATAAGATTATTTTGCAGCAGTAAGAGCTTTAACAGCACTGGTAACATATATGGAAGGAGGCACCTCTTTTCTGCATTAGTAACTAAGTGAAAAAAAAAGTGAAAAACTTACTCTCTAATTTAAAATAAATGTTGAAAGTGAAGCTAGACTTCTGAGATCAAGAACAGACACAATAAGAGAGCAAAAAATTACACTTGGAAGGTAAAATGAGCTGACTTGGTTTTAAATGTAATGTTCTTTGGTGTTTATAACTGCATGCTATGTAGATCTAAATCTTGCATGCCTGGTTCAGGCAAATTATTCGCTGTTCCTAGAAGCCACTTTAAATGCAACATAAAATTGAAGCAGATCTTTGACTTTTTTTCTTTTTCTTTTTGTAAATTCTAACCTTACATTTGCTTTATGTTCCTGGACTTGCTTTGGCTAGACTGATATTCCCCAAATGAAAGGTTGTCTCACTTTTATTTGACTTTTTTGGTATGTCTGCAGTTGCTCTGAGTGTATCTTGACAAAGTTGCCCAAAGGCTGTGACTGAGGCAGCTCTGAGTGCTGGGGGAGGCAGGGGCAGGTTGTGCTTTGGGGGTAGGAGGGGATGGGGGCTCCTGTGCCCTGCACCTGAACCAGCGATCCCAGAACAGCCATTTGGTGAAATAGACTCTGGCTGTTCCTGAAAAGATGACTGATAACAAGTATTCTCTCCTCTCATATGACCATCACATACACAGAACATCTGTGTTGCCGTTGCCCTTCAGTGGATGCCAAAGATCCCTGACAAGTAGAAGGCACCACGTGTGGTGTATGATGCAGTTTTAATGCAGATTATGTAGAAGCAAAACCCTTAAAACAAAGTAACTCATGTGCAACATTAACTGTCCACTGTCTGGAGAAAGTAAACTGTTCAGATCAGTATCCCCACGGGAACCCTGGATCTCTTACACCAACTTCTCCAGCCCGGGATGAAATCTGTCCGCCCAGCTCCCCCCGCGCGCCTCGCGCCGCGGCCGCCCGGCAGAGCAGGGGTATTTCACTCACCTTCAGAAATATTTGCCTGTGGGCAACTGAACAAGCAGACATTTGCGAGATTGTATTACAGTCAAGGAATCATTAATATGATTAATCCTAGTTTCTTATTTTGAAAATTCTAGAGATCTTCTTTATAGATACAGCAGAATTGATATAGCGGAAATTTATTAAATGCCCTTAAAATCAGCATAAACAATTACTAACTTATTTCTTGGGATTTTTATATGGGTTTACAGTCTGGTGCTCCTGTAACAAGCCAACATATCTGCAGAGAACAATTCTTGTGGAGGTCATTTGCTTTGCTTCCAAAACATAATTTTTTTAATATGCACAGAATCTTCCTTTGCAAATGTTGACTTGAACTTGTGAACATGCAATTCCTTTTACTTCAGTGAGAGCCATACTTGCTCATCAAAGGATAGGATTTGGCTCTTGATTTTACTGCAATCAGTGTATTATTTATCATTTACAAGAGTGCACGTGCACTCTCCCAGTTAGAACTAATGGAATTTATGTGCACATGCTGAGGCCCAAATCCTCCTGGTAGTTGTTAGGAAGTTTACTTTCATGTGTTTGTTACTTGTGTAACCTGAATCACCATTCACTGATTTAAAAAAAAAACACAAAACAAACAAAAAACAAACAACAAAAAACCAGCAATAACAAAAAACCAAACCCAACCAAAACAACAAAAAAGAAAAACAACAAAGAAAGAATAACAGTCTACATCAGTGACAGTTTTTTGCAGTTGCTACTTTTATTATAGGTTATTATTATGACAGGAAGCAAACAAATTTGAATTTGCAGAATAAATTATTAATAGTGTTTTCAAGCATTTCTAATTGCAGCCAGGGGTTACTTGTCGTTCTGTCAGACCAACAGAAACACCATGGCTTCTGACAGCAGTTCCTCCTCACAGACTGAGCCCCGTGTGCTCCTGGTGTGTCGGTGAGGAGCTCATCACAGCGCGTGGTGGGGATGGGCCCGCTGCTGCCACAGCAGAACTGGGGACACTGGGAGCTCTGCGGGACTGGACCCTTGGGCTGCAGCATCATACCTGCCAAAGCTCATTAGTAAGAAGGGTTACAGTTCTCATTAACATCCACTCCACAAACAGTTGATTTCAACCTGTGGGATCCTATCCCTTGACACAATCAGCTTGCCTACAGCGAGCATTTTTCTGTCACCTGATAGAGATGTTCCTCCAGCTTCCCCATGGAAGCCGCTGCTTTGGTTTCTCATTTTCTCTCTTATGTCACAACTTCAATCCAGTTTTATGAGGGGGGATGCGGGTGTGCTTGCTGAGGTTCCTTTTGATAATGCATGTGAAATGAGATGAGTATTTTAATTCTGTATTATACAAAGAGGTTTATTAGGACGTCACAATAAAGCACTGTAGGAAACAGTGAAACTAACAGAAAAAATGAAAACTAAAACACTTGAATGACTGCAGAAGAGCTGAGCTCCCATAGGTTGAAGGAAACTTTGGTACAATAAGGTCCAGCTGTATGTCACAGTGTGGTAGCCCCAGCACTATTCGTAAATATTCAGGATCTTCTGCAGACATCTCTTCATAGTTGATCTGGGCTAAGCCACCTCCAGTGCATCAGCTCTTCAGCTGTTTACTGTGTTGGTTCTCTGTGGGCGCTGCTCACGAGCTCCTGCGGGTCAAAGCCACGGGCTGGCTCTTTCTGGCTGTGGGGGGTGATGGGAGCTGGTGTGGGGGCTGAGCTGGGGTTCCCTGTGTGTATGGCTGGGGTCATACAGGTTGCCCCTCGGGGGGTCTGCCTGAGCAGCTGAGGTTGGCACTTCTGACTTCAGGAGTGAAGGAGCTGGCTCTCCTTCCTCCTCCCCTGCCCTTCTATTATTAATAGTGGTTTGCAGAGTGAATGTCCACACTGTGAAGGTCTGTATGTACATGCCAGTGTGAGTCAGTACCTGT
Source organism: Chaetura pelagica (assembly GCF_000747805.2). Taxonomy (NCBI): domain Eukaryota; kingdom Metazoa; phylum Chordata; class Aves; order Apodiformes; family Apodidae; genus Chaetura; species Chaetura pelagica. The sequence continues at coordinate 416,909 of NW_009953489.1, read as the reverse complement.
CTGTTGTATTTTAGAGAGCAATCTTCAGATCAGCAGCGGGTGCCCACAGAGGCCGCAGCACATTCCTCCTGGAGCCGTCAGCAGTGCCAGGATCGCTCCCAGCACAGAGGGGCTGACGCTGCCAGTTCACGAGCCCAACAGGGGCCTGAGCTGGCAAATCCCTGCTCCCAGGGCTCCCGTGAGTAATGCCGTTGAAGCTGATTTCCCTGGCGTGCAGTGGCTTGCAGTGCCATGCAAGGTCAGTGTGCTTACCTGACAGCAAGTGTCTAGAGAGTGCTCGGGGGAGCTGCTCACTGGAGTTGTTGGGGATGAGGCTCTTTGTAGACAGTGGAGCATTTGGAGTTGTCTTTGCAGTTGGGTTTGGTATGGGTTTCATCTGATGACAAGCCGAGTTTCAGTTGTGACCCCATGGGTCAGCTTCCACTCTCATTAGAGTTGATGAGGAAGGTGTGGTGGAGCCCTGCATGAACATCAGTACCAACAGCTAGGCTTCAGAACCCTCTTTCCTTCATTAAGCATTTTGACAAAGCCACACGTGTGCTCCTCACTATGCTGGTGGCTTTCTGGTCCTTTGTGAGCCACTTGGCTTTTCTGTGCTTACGGTTGCACTGGGGAAATGCAAGTATTGCATCCCTTGACACAATCAGCTTGCCTATAATGTCTAATCTAAATCTACCCTGCTCTAGTTTTAGACCATTGCCTCTCATCCTATCGCTACAGACCTTTCTCAAAAGCCCCTCCCCAGCTTTCCTGTAGGCCCCCTTCAGATGCTGGAAGGCCACTGTAAGGTCTCCCCAGAGCCTTCTCTCCAGGCTGAACAATTCCACCTCTCTCAGCCTGCCTTTGTAGGAGAGGTGCTTCAGCCTCTGCCTGCCTGGGGTTGAGTGAGGCAGCACCAGTTGCCTGGATTTTCACAGCCTGTTTCTCCTTGAGGTATAGGGAGGGAGAGCTCCCATATTCTGGGCTTTGCTTTGCCCCAGGAGGGATGCTGCTCCTAAGGATTGCCTTTCTTGTCAGCCAAACATGCTGAACCTCTGCAAGATATAGATACTTTCTCAGTTTTAGTTATTTGTACATGTGTGAGAAGTTATTTACTTCATTACTTCATTTTCCAACATTTTCTCAAGCTGGAAGGAAGCTGTCCACACCTTTTCCCATGCAAGCCGTGAGCGGCTGACAGTAGAATGCTGTGGCCTTGTGCTGTTTGTGCTTATTGTAGCACTTGCATGAGCACTGCTGCTCCCAGCAGATACTGCAGTGTTTTGTGTCAGCCTGTTTGTGTGACTGGAATGAAAAGAACTACTCAATTTTTTTTACAGATGAGACACAGCGACGGGAGTACTTGTACTAGTATAAAAGACAGGTTATTGTTAAGAGCAATTTATGAAATGTTGCAAAAGAACAAACAGAGTAATACTATTTGAGGGAATAAATGTAACATGAAATGTTGCAATGATACTATCTCTACTTGGTATCGTTGGTTTAACCTGCCAGGCTTGGTGGTTGGAGCTGCAACAAACAAGTGATTCAGCTGATGGGAGCAGAAAGCATTACAACTGGCAGCTACTTTGTTAATGGAAGAACAGGCAGAATCCCACTGTTGGGGATCCCTGCTCCCCACTGCTCCCTGCTTGCTCCTGGCTGTCACAGCCCTGGCAGCAGCTGCCATCAGAGAGCATGTCATGGAAGAGACAGAGTTTGTATTTCACTGGCAGGTTTCCATCATGTCCCATGCAGGGGACTCTGGGGACACCCGTGTCTTTGTGGGATCCCAGGACTCCTAGGTGGGTGTCCCGAGACAGAGGGAGCAGGTGGTGCTCTGGGGTACAGAGACAGCTCTGGTAGCTTGGTCCTCAGGCTTGAGCTGCCTCGGCCTCGCTACCCATGCCCGGGCCAGTTCCCCAGCATGGTTTTGTGGGTGTGGAATAAATTAGTCTTGATGGCGCCTGCATTAATTTTATGTGGGAGAATCCCCAGAGATTCCAGGGCAATTACAGGGAGAGCCTTGCCCAGCATGGCGTCAGCCCCATCCAGGCGCTACTCCCCACGGAGGAGGTGGGAGAACTCAGCAAAGCAGCACTGGTACTCCAGCCTTGCCCACTCCCTGCGGCCACCCCCAGCAGCATCTCCTGCTGCATCCCTTCCCATATCCCTCCCTGCATCCCTCGCCCATCCCTCCCATGGTCCCACAAGCGGCCACGTTCCCCAGCTGGCCCTGGGTGGTGGGACTGAGCACTGGGCAGTAGCAGGGCTTGCTATGCTGATCCATCTCTTGCGGAAATGTTGGAACACTAGTCCAAGGCAAGCAAGCTGTCTTCATTTCATACATGTCCTATGAATATTGCTTGTCTAGCATAATTGAAGCCTGTTCCATTTGTGGCTTTTTTCTTACTTAAAAATTCAGCTCATATTTTGGCAGGGGTTTGTCTGAGCGCGTAGCGGATACATTCAATGACAAGAGCTATAACATTCAATTTGTTGGATGCCACAATTAAACCTCAGCTTTTTCACCCAGCCATCTGAAAGCCAATTGCAAGTTGTCACTCAAGCAAGAATACATACAAACAAGGGCAATGCATAGCCCTGGATCCTAACAATGTGATTTTCATCACCTTACCAGTCTTTGGGGAGTCTTCAGCTTCCATCTGGAAGTACCTTCAACCTTTTCCAGCTACGGATCTTGAAATAGCTAGAACAGAGAGAAAACCAAAATTACATGGAGTTTATTGCCATTTCAGAAGGAAAAAAGTGTTTGAAAAAGTTTATTCAGGAAGCCAGGGGAAGTTAAGTGGGAGACATTTGCCATTTCATCAGTCTGTTGGTGATAGCCATTCATGTCATAAATGGCTTGTGTCATTTGATGCCAAAAATAACACAATTTTCCTCCCCAAAGGCCTATAGGGTTTTTTTTGCAATAAATGTTTATTTGTTAATAATATACTTTAAACAGCCCAGTCTTGACCTCAAGTCTCCAAAAGAATCCATCTTCTCTCTGAAAAATCCTACAAAGTTTGTGTAATTTTTTCTGGGAAGGTGTAATTGATGGCGCAGTGAAGGGTAGTGTGTTTGCTTTAACTACTGCAGCTGCGTGGATTAACTGTTTATAAGGGCCTACTGTGCTTTGAATGGCTACTTTCTTAGATTTCAAGCTTCAGTTGACAGCACTTCCTAATGGTTTCTTGGATTTGCTTAAGTTCGATCAGTAAAAATAAATTGCTGCGCTTAGCTCACCAATTGTTCTTTCCTCAGTGCCGCGTTGAAAGCTGCTGAATGTTCATGTGTAGGAGTCAGGCTCCACGGATGAGCCTGCATGGCGTGGCCGTGCACGTGGGGATGGCCAGGACACCTGCCTTACGGAGCTGAGGGGAGGGCTCGACACACCGAGTGTTGAATTGAGAAAAAAAAAGTAAGAGAAATTTGGATGCATAGCAAATAACTTGTGTGCAAATATTTTTGACAGGCTTTCTCAGTTTAGTAATTGGAGTCTCTAAAGACTGACACAGAACTGGCAGGTATGAAATATGTATGATTAAATATTTGAAAACATAATAAAGGATTTTGTAAATACACATAACATAGAAACTGTTGTTTTGAAAGAAAATAACAAGTCGGTTATTAATTTATAATATGTTGCACTGTTTTGAAATTGCCTTCCCAAAAGCTGGAGTTAGATTTCCACTGGTAAGGTGTTTGTGGAATGCCAGTGACATGTGATCAGCAGCCCAGTAAGGACTGTCCTTTCACTGAATCACCAACTATACTGATCTAACCAGTGTTAAGTCATGTTCTTCAGCTGCTTTTGTTCTGCTATCAACCCCCTCTGATCCACCTCTTGTATGATTTTGCATGCATACTTTCACTAAAAAAGCGAAGTATAAAGACATTTGTCAGAATTTTTTTGTTAGTCCTTAAATGAAAATGTGGTTTTCTTGTAGAACTCTAGAGGAGTTATTTTCTTTAAGATCATCTGAGTTACAGGAGAGAATTACGTGTTTAATTTCTCATAGCATTTCAGCTTAAAGTGCTGGTTTGTTCTCAGTCAGACAGGCATTTGGATAAAGTAAGGAACAGTATGTGTTAAATGAATGGAATTCATTTTTTCTTTAAACATTTCACATTTGTGGAGCTAAGTTATTTGGATAATAGGCACACTCAGGTACTTTGTGTAAAACTTATTTTAGTGGGACTCCGTGTCATTAAATGGCACTGGTAATTTACTGAGAATACGTTTGTAGTTTATTAATTGTGACAATTATATGATGCTTAAAAAATATATATTTTGGGAAGTGTAGCTTCTAGCTTGGGCTGTCATTCTGCATTAACAAAGTGGTTCATTTTACTCAGTCTCTTCAGTAGCTATTCACAGGGTAAAATTCCATGCACAACTAGTGGAGGAACTGGGGGCCGTAGGGTGACTAAACTGTGTAGCAAGTGCTCATTTGCTGGGGCAGTGTGACTCCTCTCCTGTGCTGGCAAAGGTTTGGCTAATGTGTGTGCCAGTGTGGGTGACAACTTGCTCTCCCCATCTGTCTGGCGGCTGCGCGTGGTGCCCGTGGTGGCTCGGAGCGGTGGCTGGTGGCTTGGGAAGGCGAGGGGCCACGGATGGAAACATGAATCCCGTGTTTGCTGGGGCCATGCCCAAGGGTCAGGGCAAATGCACCGTGTAGGCTGCTTGCCTCGTGTCCAGGGACTGCGGAGCTGCAGCCACCTCCTCTGCACCAGGGCCTGGGGGTTCTGGTGGGACAGGGTCCTCTGTCCTGCCCTCCCCAGAAGGCAGCGCTGCACCAACCTCTCCTGTGCCGCTCGAGCCTTGCTCTGGGCACAGAGAGCTCTGTGCTGCTGGGGCTCCCCCAGTCACACTGGCCTGGGTGGCACAGGCTGCATCCTGACCTGCTCCTGCACGTCCCTGATGCTGCAGTGGGCAAGCGGGGGGGATGCTGAGGCTCCCAACTTGTCCCTCTGAGCTCTGATGGTTTCTCTTGATTCATTCCTGGCCGTGTATGGTGATTCATGCCATCAGCATCAGACGCCTGTTTTGTGAAACTGAAAAGAAATGATCTGAAATTGGCTGAAAGTGAAACAGTCACATTGGTAAGGTTAACTTGGATTTGGTTCTGTAAGAGGATATCAAAAGCCTCCCTTTGTTTGTTGCACAGAGCCTGAGCTTTACCATTTTTTAATTCTTTTTATCAGCTTACTTTGGAATTAAAGCAACTGATATAACGTTTAACTTCATCCTTTTGCATGAGCACTCCTGCTAATTAATTCAGTACCTCTTTTGACCTTCTGTTTAAAAGATCACAACTGATGCTGTTTCCGCACAGTGCCCTCCTTCAGGATCCTTAGCTGTTCCTGCATTATGAGCATGGCTGTACTGTAGCTGGTTTGCATCTGTGCGCTGTTATATTCTTGTAATAGCTAACATTAACAAAGTCAAATGGACAAATGAACAAGAGAAAGAAGAAAAGCAAAGGAGCAATTAAATGTAACTTTTCATCATTAAAAGGATTTCACTGGTTTATCTTCTAATAAGATTATGTCACCAACACAAGTACCTAGGAGCCCTTGATTGACAGCCTCCTGTACTTTTATCAGGCAGTGTGACACTAAACCTCAGGGCCTTTGTGTGATAGAGTGAGCTCACGGAAACTTGCCGTCCTAATCCCCTTATTCATGTCAAGCACAGAAAAGAAGTCCTGATCAGATGGCACCTTACAACAGTGTCACCTCCACCCCCTCGTTGCTGGATGGACATGGGCCATCTCCTGCTTTGTTGGCTGGATGTGCTGTGCTGCCAGAGCAGAGCTGCATTCCCAGCCCAGTCCCAAGCCCTGGAAGCTGGGGCTGTCCAGGGGCTTCCACTGCCCTGTGTGATGTGCACTTGCTGTCCCGCTGCCACCCAGGGGGTGCTGTGCACGTGGGGCAGAAAAATCCCAGGGAGATGGTAGGAGGGTTCACGGGCTAACTTTATTGTGTGGATTTTCCTTTTATTTTTCTAAAGAAAGTAAGGCCTTCAAAGGAGGTATTTCCTTTTGCGTCATGTATGTAAGACCACACAGTGAAATATATCACTGAGCTTCTTCAGACTTTCCATCCAGAAAAAGGAGTAAGTGGAACTAAAAAAACCTGTCTCCTCAGAAGCACAAAATGCAAAATACTGTTGTTGCTCAGTGGCAATTGTTATTGGATGTAATACTTCCTGGAGCTCAGAGCTAAGTTTTAGGTCCTCCTCAAAGTGTGGGTACCTACAGAATTCACTCCTAAGTGTTGTAGAAGTCAGCAATTCATCCAAGTGGCTGGTATTATAAGTTTCCTATCTCCAGCCCTTTCTTAGCTGTAGGAATTCCTTTGTGCGTATCCCTGCGGTAACCTATTTCAACCAGAGGTTCCCTGTGGTGCTTTATTTACTTGTCCAACTGTTTGGAAGTCTAAAGATCAGATGCTCTGAAACAAATCTTATTACTTTAACCAGCTCTGCAGATTCTTCTTTCTCCATTTTTATTGATTTCTCTTCAGCTAGAACTAATACACATGCAGCAGGTGGGCAAGTATGTCTCTCAAAGTTTAGCCTCTCAGATTTAACATGAGAAACAATAAATCTTTTTGTTTTCCTTGGAAAATGTGGGAAACCACAGGTATTTGAAGAGTTGCCTTCTTGGTGGATTTGTGAAGTTTATACTGGTTTCTATAATTTTTGAAACAGAAGTCTGGGAAATCTTAAAAGAAGGTTGCATTCTGGGGGATGGACTTCTTTTTCTTGTGTTAAGTATTTTTTCAAGCTGTAATAAAAAGCAAGGGAATGGGAGATTTTAAAGACTTATTTCTTTCATGCAGTCTGACACTACTGGTAGAGATACTGCATAAAACTTCCTTCAGTTCTTCTGCTCCAAGCCGGTTCAGTCAGCACTACTCACCAGTCCTCGTTTTAGAAGGCGTGTCCAGCTCCTCTATATTTTTCATCTCTATGCACATTTTTAAAGTAATTTCAGATGTTAAAAGTCAGTGCTAATTAAACATTTTAAGAAATTATCTTTCAGGAATTCCCCTTTCTCCTCCCTGTCCCCCCACCCAGTCTCCTGGCAACCTGGTGCTCCCCAGTTTGAGCACCCGTCTCATCTTTGGGAGATGCTTGTGTCTCTTGTGGCACTTTCCTCCAGCAGATCTCAAAGTCCTTTGCGAAGTGACCTGCCAGGGTTTCTGCAGGTCAGGGCCTGTCCCCGTGTTCTCATACCTGGGACACACCATTTCTTCCCATGTCTTCTGAGGAGCAAGCTGCACCAGGATTCAGGATGGGAAAGTTCTTCTGTCTGGGATGTGTAGTTTGCTGCTGCTTTGCCTGGATTTGTTTTTCCAGCATGAGCAGCAGTGGCTGGTAGCCATGGCAAGGTGGCAGCTTTCCTCTAGCAGAACATGTTTGCTTTAAGCACACAGCTCAGGATCAGTTGTCAAGTGTCAGTTTGGCAGCAGTCTCTTCAGCAAGGACAGGGCTGGAGGTAGAGAGCTGAACACAGCGTTCAATACCCAGCTCCTCACTGAGGCTGCTGAAGTAGTCTATAAAATGTCTGTAAACTTTTAAGGTAAATTCACTAGTAGGTGAATTGTGGCAGACAGTGTGATGTGAGGTTGTGCTTGGGGAAGGCAGGAGCAGGAGTGTTGTGATGAATGTGCAGAACAAGGCTCTGTGTATTTCTGGAGAAATGCACTTGGGGATCCCACTAATCTCATGGGTTTAACGTTGTGAAACTTGGGGGCTCTGCCCCCCTGGGCTGGTGGGTCTGAGGCAGTAGCTGGCGAGCAGTGGTGCCTCTGCAGGGTCCCCTCAGTGACAACCAGTGGGCCTGTTTTCAGAAGGACGTAGGCAATGCAGCACATTCTGCATCTCCCAGAGGCAACCAAACCCTGTCACACCATGCCCCAAAGCTGTGCACAACAGCTCCTCTTGACACGTTCTGCCCTTCTCTGAGCAAGAGGGTCAGCAAACGGGAAACAACCTTCCACCCACGGTGAGACTGTGTTGCTGTTTCCGTGTTAGTAGAGCTCAATACTAAAGCATTCTCATTGAAAGAAAAATAACTTTTGTTTGTACCAAAAAAAAAAAGAAAAAAAGAAGAAAAAGAAAAAAAAGTAAAAACCTTTGGGGATTGAATTTCAGAGCCTCCCTGCCTTCCTCTCAGCCCCCTCCGAAGGCTGGAATGATTTGTGTGCAAGGGCCTGTGACCCAGGGAGGCATTGAACAGTGAAGAAGGGAAACATTTGGAGTTCAGAGGGACAGTGGGTCTTGGTGACCAGCAAAAGACAATGCAGATGTTTCAGATCTTGTGGTCTGTGGTGATGACGAGAAAATGCCCCCAACAGCCTCTGGGCTGGGTTCTTCTCTGCAGCCCTTTTTTCTGTTCCTTGTTGTAGTGATGCTGTATCTCACAGGATTAAGTTTTAGGATCTGGCATGGAACAATCTCTATGCTTATTGTATTTGGTAGCTCTGAAAAGTAGGGTGGGATTTGAATTTCTCCCAAGGGAGTCTGTTCCAAGCTCTGCCCCGTGAGTGTTGGTGGTGGCACGAGTACCAGACCGGCAGTGGCCCGTGGCGGGGGCTGTCTGCAGAGGAGCAGAGCCAGAGGAGCAATACTTATTGGACAAGAGTCCAACAATAACTACACATCCCATTGCCCTGTCTGATATAAACAGACATTTCCTGGAAAGAGGACAGATTCTGGGACAAGGAAAGAAAAATATTGGCAGAGGGGAGAAGGAGGAGGCATTGTTCAGGATGGTAATTCAGCAGTATGTCTGCAGGGTGCTGGTGGCAGTGGCCAGGCTCTGCCTGGTACCTGCCCATCTTCTGGGCGTCTCAGTGCCACGAACCCTGTGGATGTGAGCTCTGAGACCCAGCCCCAGCACGTGGGTTTAAACCCACATTGCAGCCAGGACAAAGCATCTCTCAGCACCAAGGCTGCTGGGCCAGAGTTGTATGGGTTTCACACCCTCCAGCATTATGTGCATAATGTACAGACAAGCAACAGGAGAACAGCGTGGGCTGTGGAGCCCAAGTTGGGGAAACAGTCCCCAATTGTAGCTGGTTTAAAGCTTTAACAAAGGAACAGCAGCCAGCAGTCCTGCTGTGCCTGGGCACACGCAGGTCTCCCTCGGCAAACCCTCTCCATGCCCAGGCCCCCGTGCAGGGCTCTGCTCCCTGGCCATGCAGGGCTGAAGGATGGCTCCTGGCCCTGGTCCCCTGGCCCATGGCCTCAGTCCCAGGCAGGAGGATGTCCAGGAGGTGCCCTGCTGGGGGACTGCCTGAGGCTGGGGGGGAAAGGCCCCAACCCAGCATCGGGGCTGGGCTCAGGCTTGCTGCAGCCCCTGCTGCACCAGCAAACCCCCAAACTGCAGGTCAGCAGGGAGGAGGGTGGAGACAGATTTTAAAATACTGTTTGCTTAAAAAAAAAAATTGTTGGCTTGAGGGAGTGCAGAGGCCATGCAAGGTCTTCCCTGCATCTCGCTGGGAGGAGGAAGGCTCCCCACATCTACTGCGGGATTGGGTGAAGAAGGGTCTCCTCAGTGTTGGCTGGAGCTGCATCACTTTGTCTGATCCTGATCCTGAACTTGATCCTGCCCGGGCAGAGGCAGCAGCAGTGGGTTTGCATCGTGGCACCTCTGCGAGGGGGACGCTGGCTGGATTCCTGTGGATGCTGCCAAGCTGGAGCCTGGCAGAAGAGTGAGAATTTCCTAACTGTGACAAATGCCTGCCTGAAAAAAAATGTGTCTTTATTTACCAGGGGTGTGTTCAATTAGCCAGTGTCTTGAAAAAATTGTCTCATCCCTCTGACAGTCCCCCCTGCAATTTGAACCATGTCTTCTCAGAAAATTGCTAGAAAATGTTTTGCTTTAAAAATATTTAGGAACCCCATATTTCTGGTGCCCCACTTTGCAGCCCAGCTTTTCCTTCTGCTGCTGCTGCATGCTGACATGGGAACTTCCCTTCTTGGCTGCTCTCTCTACTCAGAGAGCCTCATACCCAAAGCCTTTCATTGCCTTTTGTATCTGGTGGTAAGTTACTGTTTTCTTGTCAGGTATAGCTAAAAAAAAAAAGGAAACCAGAACACGGTCCCAGATAACGTCTATCATGGGGGGTTATAATTAAGAAACTGCTTGCCTGATCTGTCCTGATTTTGGAGAAAAGTGACTACCACCTCAGCAGTATTTCTCACCAGTGAGACGGACACCACTTTGGCTTTTGATTTTGGCATTCAGAGTTGGGCTAATAATGGAAACTGAGCATGGCCTTTATTATGATTATGGTTGATAGAGCATTATTAAGGGCACACTGAAGTTTTGTAAGCATATGCTGGAACATACACTTAAAATATTGAAAGTTTTCAATAACAATTGTGTTTAGAAAGAAATGCTCTTAGTTTTCCTTTTCTGGGCTGTTCTGTGTGAAGCCAAATGATCGCTGCTCCAGGGATGCTGCCATTCTGCAGTACTAAGTTTGGGGTTTCAGACAGAAGAGAAGCAAACCGCCTACTTTAAAATGGTGCTGAGCTAGCAACAATGCTTCTGAGTCCAAAACAGCTTCACAAAGTACCATCTCTGGTAATCAGCTGATTTTTTTAGGTCATATGTAAATTAAGAGGACATCTGCTTTCCATATGTCCCACATACACAGCTTACATATGTTTTTGGATGTATTATCTTAATAATATTTATTGGCCAAAGCAAAAAAAAATGAAGTTTTTAATATTTTTGGATTCATAATATTATAAAACCAACAACTATAAAGCAAATGAATCATGTACTACACTCCAGTTACAGTGTACAATTAAAATGTGTATTTAAGGGCTATATTTCTTAGCAGGAACAAAATCTATAGGCAACAATGCTATCTCTCCTGTATTTTTGTCTAACAGAGATCTAAAGAAAAATTAATTACACTTCTTTGACTGATTGTTATTCTGCTGAAGTATGGTTCTAATCCTTATTAACATTCTCTAAAGTCATGCATGAAATATGACTTTTGCACCACACTCTGTGGCATATGTTTTCTCTTTCCAGTATATTTTTCAAACTATCTTCAACCCTCACTGCTGTTCATTATTTTAAGATAGGTTTTAAGTTTGCCACAGTCTCAAAACTGATCCAGTACAGAGCGTTGCAAGGGAAAAAAATGACACATCATTCTGCTCATGAACACAAATTGCTTCTGATTATTTAGCTTTGAATGTTCTTCTCATACTGTTTTTATTAAAAGCCTCAGTATATTTACTCTTGATAGTGTCTTCAATTAAGTTAAAAAGAGTCCCTTTTCTATAGCAGTATGTAAAGAAAATAGTTGTTATAACCGCAGAATTACCGAAAAAAACCTGGTTCTAGTAAAGTACTACTTCAGTTCAACAACCACAGCACGAAGTTTGCTGTTTTCTTGTAAACTTTCCAACCATTAGATAAACAGTGTCTGTATCTTCACAGAGAAAGCAGCACCCTCTCTTTGTTTAAGGACAGTTGTTTCCCTGCAGCCCTCTGAAAAATATGTCCTCCATTAATCCGTTTATCAATATGGAAAATTAACTCACTTGGATCTAGAATTACTCTTTGACCAGTGGTGAGTAGGTCTTTGCTCCTGGACCAATCTTGGTAACAAATTGCTGAAGGGCTTAGGCAGAGGGCTCTGGTTCTGTTCATTTGCCTCCTTGTGAGCGCAGTTAATTTAAGCTGTGACAAGGGGAAGGAAAGTTGTTACAAGTGGGATCCTGTGACTTCAGCACACATTGCACACAGCCAGGAATGTTTTCCTTTTCCTTTTATAAAGTAGTGATTTAAGAAAATGGTCTAAGTTTAGCTGTTTCTGGAGCTTCTCCTCTACTGGCTTCACAATAACTGATTTTTTTTTTGAAAACATTGTCTTTTAGTGCTGTGATGTCACAGCCTAATACTGTACAAAGGCGTGACTGGACTAAACATGTCAGGAACATGTCAGTAACTTTCCATAAATTATTCAGCCTCTTTGGGAAAACCCCTAATTATGTGTTAACTCATTTTCTACTTCAGAGAAGTTTTGTCTTGAACTTCAGAGTCCAATTGCTGGAGAGCTTTTATTTTTATTTTTTTTTTAAATTATATTTTTGTGTTACTGTATTTCTGCTTAAAATTCTTTGTTCGTGAGGTCTGGCAAAGAACTGCAAGGGTCTATCAGAAATGGGGTGGCAAAAATCAAAGAATGGACTAGAGCAAGGGAGTTGGCTTTTAACTCCTTCAGAAGAGCCCTGGAAGTGCAGGATGTGAAGGTCTCTGCAGAGCCGCACTCCTTCCTGCGCTGAGAGCCACGCCGTGCCTCCCAAACGAGGCTGTAAAGCTGCTTGTGCTTTGAAGGCAATGGGGTATGGAGGGAAGGACTGTTTGAAACATGTCACTTTGAACTGTGCTGGAGAGTCCCCAGGAGCTGGCCACCGCCGTCCGCCCTGTTCCCTCAGAGGTCTGGTTCCAGGCTGCGAGCCCTGGAGCCAGCCCCATCGTCTGGCCAGGTGGCCCCACTGTGAGATGTCAGGCTGATAAGTGAAAGTAGAGACTTTCGAGTGAAGATCAAGAGTTTACTGCTTGAACTGCATCTCTTGCTATGTGTAACAGTTCAAGATGGTAACCAAAGGGTTTTCCTGCCTGCAGAGACAGATGCTGCCTTTTCAAAATGTTGCTTTACATTTGAAGCCTCAGCATATGCTGTAATAAAGGCCATCCTGAAACTTCAATGAGTTGCATCATGAGGAAATTTAGAGAGGAAGGAGCTTTAGGTGGATCTGCAGAATCTTTTATGAACTAATACTCCATGAAAAAAAAAGAGACTATCAAATAAGAGTCAGTCATGGCTCAGGATTGCGGGTGTTGTGTGTTTCAGCTATGCTGGCTTTCCTGCCAGCGTGCCCAGGTAGGGAAACTGCCTGGACATTGCTAAGACACCCACGTTGCAGTGCTGTGGAGGAAAAAAAACCCACCAAAATCTTGATCCTGCATTTCCTACCTAAAGAATGCATCATTCCTATCAGATGATGTGCAGAAGTTATGGAGGTACAGGGAAATGCCACATTTGGCCATTTGCTGTACCAAGAAGTGGGAAATAATCTTCCCCTGGGAGCAAGTCTGTTTTGTGCATCTTTATGGATGTTGGTGTTACAGGGACCCAGCAGGCAGGTGTGAGCCCTGCTGCCGAGCCTCAGCTTCACTGCAGGTTTCTCTGGCTTTCTCCTGTCTTTGCTCTTCCAGACAAATCAGACTTGCAGCAGAGGCATGGATGTTATCCTGGCTCCCTCCCCGAGGGGTGTTAGGGCAGAGGTCACTGAGTCTTCTGAGCAGGGAAGGGTGAGGAATATTTCTCTTGAATTTTTATTTTAAATCTATTGTTTTCAAGATGCTTTTGCATAACTTTTCTGAAACAGCCTGGCAATTAAGTTTTACTTGTAGACATGTTTGTGAAAAACAAAACAAAAAAATCTTGTTTATCCTTCCAAATAAATCTCACAATGTGCATTTAGAAGTGCCGTGGTGGTTGGGAACTAAAGTTGTTCACAGCAATGCACGGATGCAGTGTGCTGGGACTTCTGGTGGATAATAAACAGTGCAAATGCTGAGGTTAGAGTACAGAAAATGTGCAGAGAAAGACACAGAGTAATTCTGATAAGGACGGAAGAGTACAAAGGGGGATGTTTACTCTGATTACCCATAATGAATAAATGGACAACTTTCTGACCTGCAGAAGGGGTTTAATTGACAGCTATGCTCTTTGGTTTTAGTGATCTGCTCTGCAACAATTTTGAATGGAGGAAAGCCTGTGAATTTCTGTTTGGTTTTATACTGACAGTAGGGAGCAGTGCTAAGCTGGCTGCCAGCTAGACTCACATGGGCTGGAATGAATTCCTGCTTAAAAACGCAATAATTTTTAAAAGAAAATATTTTGTGCCTGGTATTTGAGTTCAGTTTTTGTTATGCTGGGATTTTGTAGAGGTTAGATTTGTAATTTCATATTTTTACAGCCAAATTTTTGTCTTTCAGCAGTGTAAATCTACAATACTTTCACTGAAGCAGGGCAAAGCCAGTGTGAAGTTTATGCAACTTTATCTCGCTCAGACCTACCAGCAAAGGGCTGTCATAAGAGTGTGAACTCTCAAGCCCCCAATAAAGATGCTGTTATTAAGTATAAATACAGAGTAACTTTTAATAGCTATAATTAACATGTGTGGTTGTTTTATATTAACAGAAACTGTTTTTGTGTTTCCATTTTGAAGGCAAAGGATTTACTTGATTCACTTGGAGAACGTAAAAAGTGTGAGTGTCTGTGAAGGTAGGAGCAGGGCAGATGCTCAGATGATGATGAGACAAGGCACACGGACACTGATGCCAGGCGACCTCCTCCAGCCTCGGGGTTTGTGACTCAGGGACTTCCAGGGCAGGGAGAAAATCTTTATAGAGACTTGAGTCTGAATTGTTTCAATATTTAAATATTCTAAAGATTAGGTTCAAATCCCTTTTTCCGTCTTATTCTCGTGAAGGATGTGCATGCAGGCAATAGTCAGGGTAGGTCTGTTACTGATATAAATAATGTAAAGAAACTGAGCTGGTATCCCAGGTGTTGTTCTGTTGCTCCAGCACAGGACTGAAGGGGATGGGGCAGCTTCGGTGGTGGCACAGCCCTCGCCAGCCCAGGCCGGGGTGATGGGGCTAGTCCTTGTCACGCTGCCCACTGCTGCAGTGGAGCAGCTACAGCCCAGCCTCTGCCCAAGGTGGAGAGCCTGGCTGCAGTGAACACTGAGCCAAAGGTGTCAGGAAGGTCTCAGAGGCAGTGTGTCCAGCAGCGTGTCCTATGGGGCACACCTTCGAGATGAGGAGCTGCTCCCCTGGCCTGGCCCACCTGGTCTGTGATGTAACTGTTGGTGCTTGGTGCGAAGGCAGCATCACCTTGGCAGAGGAAGCGTTGATGTGCTTGTTGTGAGATGGCACATGCACGGTCTTGTGCTTGGGAACGGATTCCCACAGTGGAGAAGGAATAGTAGCAAGGTGTAGAGCTCTTCAGGAGGGCTGAGGGCATGAGGTTGCAAGGAGTGACTGGGCAGGCTGTTCCTGTGTGATCTGGGGGGGACTCTCCAGTTGCCCCTGGGACTGCTCCCAGATGTGGGTCTTGTGGATGCTTCAGTCCCAGGGAAAACAACTGCTGTGCACGTGTGAACCTGCCAGGCTGATCCCTGCATGATACTGAGCACGAAGGCATTCCGGAGGCTTCCTTGGGACAGGCTGAGTGTCACCCAGCCTCTGTCAGCATTTCCCAAGCTGTTTTACCCCCTGTCCCACTTCCAGGTGAACTTGACTCTTACGCCCCCACTTTTCTCAGCCTGGGCACAGTGCCGTGCTGACTGGGCTGTTCAGCTCCAGGAGCGAATCCAAAGCCCCCAAGCATTCC
>NW_009953489.1:360686-401016 GCF_000747805.2 Chaetura pelagica | reverse complement strand
CATTCCTGAGGCTTCCTTGGGACAGGCTGAGTGTCAGCCAGCCTCTGTCAGCATTTCCCAAGCTGTTTTACCCCCTGTCCCACTTCCAGGTGAACTTGACTCTTACGCCCCCACTTTTCTCAGCCTGGGCACAGTGCCGTGTTCAGGAGGGAGTGCCCACAGTTTGAAAGTATTGGCTTGTGTGGAAGATACTGGTGCTGCGGCCTGCAGAGCTCCTGAAAGGTGTTACTCCTGCTGGTGCACGACAGCATCACTCACAGCCTGTTGGGAGAGGTGCTGGTGAGATGAGCAGGGGATGTCCCCCAGCCTCATTGTCTGAATGTGTGTGCTGGTGCCAGTGGGAGCAGCAGGCAGGACCCTGGCTGGGGACACTGGGGCTGTATCAGTGCAGCTCTACAGCTGCACCCCATGACACCCTGCTGTGCTCTCTCCGGCTCTGGCCCCAGCACTTACTGCTGCAGTGGTTGTAGCTCAGGGCACTTGGAGCTCTAAGATGCATAGTTCTCTCACCCTTCTGATGTTTACAGATAAATGTCTCAGCCTTTGAGGTCCTTCTCTCTTGGTCATTGAAATCATCACTGTATGTCCATGTGTGACATGCTGGCTGTGAACTGTCAGTATCTGAGCACTGGCCTCCTCTGAATGAATATGCACTAAGTTTCTAACTTAACTAGCCTCTTTTTTTTCAAGCCATCACTTGTACTCTATGTACAGAAGCAATTAATGTTTGCATGTACCACATACAAAAAATGTCAGAGAAGGAGCTTATCTTTGCAGGGACTTCCAGCAAGAGATTCAGTATTGTTACTGCATCTTGGAATCATCCTGGAGAAAAAGATGTAACCCATTATATTCCTCCTCCCTGAGCCTCTGCTCCTTTTCTCCCAGGTGAAGGCTTTGGCTTCCAGGTGAGGGTTGTAGCTCCTCATTATTGGCTTCACATGCTGCTGCTCACCAGGAGTTTGAAAAGGGTTGACTTGTGCTCTGGGGTGTTTCCTGGTTGATGTGCTCGGCTTTGGGACTGGGGTGGCTGGAGGCACAGGAGTAGGGCTGCTCTTCAGGGTGCCCCAGGCTTCTGGGCAAATGTGTATGCTCAACTGTAAGAGTGCAGAGAAGTTATTTTTGTGATCAAGTTGCACACATTTCTTAGGGCCTGTGGGCTAGGAGTTTTTTGGCTGCTGTGGTAACGAGGTGGATCACCTGTCCAGACAGCAAGAGGCAGAGAGTGTCCTCCATGCTGCTGTATGGGCAGAGGTGGGTTCCACAGCAGCACTGAGGATACAAGCAGGACCAGAGGAAGAGAAGAGCTACGGGAAGGAGCTGAACTTCAGCCTGCGTGTGGTGAAACCTCCCAGGAGAACGAGTCTGCAGCATTTGTTACAGTTGCGGAGAAGGTACCTGTGAATTTCTTGCTGAATCCTTTAGTCTCTGGTGGTCTGTAAATAAGCATAAAATGCATGTTAGTTTTGGCTCAGGTTTCTATTCTCAGATGAATGAATTTGAATGAACTTGTCTTATCTGTGGAATCTCTCTTGGAACTGATGTTTGCAGAGAAGATAAATGTGCTGCTGCCTGCCTGCTTGTCCTGACTTAATCTGTGATGCAGTGAGCAGCGTCCTAGGGGAATTAGGGGAGCTAGAAGAGAGCCTGGGGTGTCAGGCTGCCGGGCCCTGGTGATGCGACCTGTATTGGTTTTTCCATCAATGATAAGGCTGTGGATTGAATGTTAGCTGGAGAGTGTAATGATTGCAGTGTTTTCCAACATGTTTTTTGATAGGAGGCATTATGCTTTGGTGTCTTGTTATCACAGCATCCAAGTGAAGATGTGTACTGGAAAAAATAATTTTCCATTTGGGTGTAGGGCAGGCCAGGGTCCTTGGCTAGTGCAGCACACACTACTAGGGAAGGCTGCCTT
Source organism: Chaetura pelagica (assembly GCF_000747805.2). Classification (NCBI taxonomy): domain Eukaryota; kingdom Metazoa; phylum Chordata; class Aves; order Apodiformes; family Apodidae; genus Chaetura; species Chaetura pelagica. Next base: position 399,101 of record NW_009953489.1, on the reverse strand, counting down.
TAGATGGTGATGGTTTTTAGGTTAGTTTTAGCAAGTGTTAAACCAGCTTGAGGTTGACTGAACTCTCTTTCCAATTTCCTGCACAAATGTCGGTTTCCAAGAGCTTGTGAAAATCCAAAGAGTGGCTGCTGTACACTCCCAATGTCAGTAAGTTATATTTGTAAAATCTTAAACCACAAAGATCCTATTGGAACTTTCTCATAATAGGAGTCCTTAATGCATGGATTCAAACTTTGTTAGTATCAGTGTCATTAGAAGGAAACAACACAAGCAACATAATTTCAAAATTTCGTTGTCTTATAAATGAAATTGCTGAAGCCTATTTTAGACTAAGGATTCATTCAAGGTGGAAATAAAATGAACTGAAGATGACGGAGGGGTGAGCAATGAGCAGTCCCCATAGGCCAAATCTCAGTAGGAGAAAACACTTAAAGTTTCTTTAGTGCTGGCAGGTTCAAAAGTCAGGGCTGGTTTCAATTAGCCTGGGAGAGTCTCAGTGATAAACAATTCCTGTGGTCTTGAAGCAAAGGGGCTAGCTGCATGCAGCCATTCTAACTACTTGAGCTGGCCCTATTCCCTCTGCTTTGGGAGTAACTGTCTCTTTGAATGAAGTATTTGTCATCGTTTGTATATGAATTCTTCAGAGTTTTTGAGAGCAAGGAAAATACAAAGTTTTCTGGTTAAGGCATTTTTGGTCTGAAAATCCCCCAGGGTATCAGCTTAAAATATGCATGACGTTTGTGCAATTTATTTTCTTTAAGGGGCTGGAAAATGTGAGTGTGTGCAGATGTGTTTGTGTGCACATGTGTGCAAGGCCGTGCGATCCCCCCGCAGGACAGGCCCGTGGGAATGCTGGGCAGTGCAGACCTGCGGGCGGGCAGGGCTGCAGACAGCTGGGTCCTGCCCCCTCTGGGAGCCCTGATTGCTTCTACCATAGGATTGCAAGGGAGGGGACAAGAATTTCAGGTCATTCCAGCTGTGTGTGTGGCATAGGAGCCTGTTCAAGGCTCCTGGAGCATCTCCACGTTCTGTGGTTGCGCGCCCTGACAAAGCCCATTGTTCAGGCCTGGCTGAGGCGGCCGCGCGCGGTGCCGCGTCGCGCTGGTGCTCACAGTCCCACTGCTGGGAAAATGCTTCCATGTCTTGTACGTTATGTAGGGGTAAAGTGAGAAGCTGGAATTAGGAATGCTATACCTCTTATTTAAAAAGGTCATATCCTTGGTGCGTGGTGCTGCCTAGGCAGTAGTGAGGTGGTAGTTCATCTGATCCCTACCTTGACCCTCACTCAGAACTCACACCAGTCACTTCTTTCCAGGCCTATCAAGCCTGTGGTGACTGGATGTGCCTTTGCCCCTGTAATTTATTTTCAGGTGATCAGAACAGCTCTCTTGAAAAGTAAAACTAAAATAATCAACAACATTTCTGCGTTCAAACAATAAAGTGCAGAAAATAACACAAACAATAACCTGTAGTACCTTGATGGATTTTTTTTAATGTGTTTTGGAGATAGCTGTTATTCTTGTAGGCTTGGAAAGTCTGAAGTCACACGAAATACTGATGCTTCATGACCTTGAACTCCTATCTTTAGACTTAATTACCGTTAAAAATGTATAGTAACATACTTAGGGATAGGTTGGAGGATTAGGTATAATAATTATAGCCGACCATATGCTCTTACTCTTTAAAACTTTTATTTCTAGCCAAAATGCTAAAAAGCATAAGCTTGCCTTTTCCATTTGAAAAGGAGGTGCTAGTGTTTTCCCGTAATATGGCTGGTACAGTAGAACCTATTCAGATGGATCTTGGTGAAAGAAAGAAATTTTTTACAAGTATGGTTCCTGTGCAACAAAACAAACTGCACAGGATAGTTCAATAAGCCCCCTTAAATCATGCACAGTACAAATCCTTTAGAGCAGGAAGATCTATTTTTATCATGAGAGTTTCCATAGCAAAAGCTGATTTAACTCCTTAGGGTAAAGTTCACGACAGTGCCTGTCTCTGTGAAAGATCAAACTCCCTCAAACACATGGGTGAGGGATCTTGCATTTGGAGTGGAGAGCAGATGTCCATACACAAACATCCAGACATGCACTGAGAAACTTCTTTGTGGCTGTGACAGTTCCTGCCCCAGCAGTGGCAGAGGGCAGGGAGCTGTGCTGAGCAAATGCTCTGGTAGTTCAGCTGCCACCAAAAAAACCCTTTAAACCTTTCCACTCTGCTTTTCAGAGCAGAAGGCCTTGCATGAGACAGCTTAGAAACTTTGTTCTTTGGAGGTGAAATGGCGCCAGTGTCACAACTCAGCAGCACCTCTGAGCCATGTCAGGATGGCTGTGTCACCAGAGAACGGGAAGGTCTGTCCCTGCCCGGGCAGCGAGCTGCTGGGCCAGGAGGGTGTGGGGCCTCCCTGTGCACTGCCTGGCTCCCTGGGGGAGCTTGGACTGCCCCAGTTTTCTCTAAAACAGCCTTTGCCTGTTCAGGAGAATATATCCATGGCCACAGGACCCAGTTCTGCTCCCAGGCAGATGTGTCCAGCCTCTGTGCCCAGCAGCACGTGCACTTTCTGCTTTGCAGGAATTTGCGTGGTGAGAAGGGTCTCTGTAGGGGAGGACATGGCCTGTCTCCATGGCAATGGAGGTGATGCCACAGGTACAACACCATGTTTTCACAGTGGCAGCAGGTGGGTAGGGGGAAAGCAAGCTTATCAGGGTTAACTGAAGAGAGTTCTTGCAGCAAGCAGCTGTAAAGAGTGGTTTAGTGTAGGACTTCTGTGCCATCCCCAACAAATGATGGATGTGTTGACCTGGGACTTGTGATACCTGAATCTTGTTGCCAAATCCATCACAGACTAGGGCTGTGTGCAAGGGAGTGGCAGGATTATTTGGCTGGCAGGTATGATTTACAGGGTGCAAACTGAAGCAATTAGGTTCACAGGGATTTAAATCAGTCAGGATTTGTCCTTCTCTGATCTGTGGCTGGCTTTCCTGACTGGGTGTGGCCAGAGGCTGCTGCTGGCCCTGGGCCTTGGTGCCCCTGGCTGAGCTGAGGGGGAGTCTGGTTGAGCAGCCCCTTGTGCTAGCTGTGACTGATTTGGCAAGGGTCTGCCAGTTTTTGAGGGATTCTGGAGCTAATTCTCTTCCAGCAGAGCCAGGAGAAGCCTCAGTGGCTACTTGAGGAGGCGGGCTGTGCCTAGCAGAGTTGTTCCTACAAGCTGTAGCAGCCAAAGAGGTTCTTTGAATCAGAGCATAGTTCCTTTTTTTTTTGGTCAAAGTAAGATTCTTGGTGAGGGCTTCCTACCACAATAAAAGGGACATGTCAAGGTGAGCTGTGGCACTGCCACAACATCAGAGTTACTGAAAGATGATTGGTAAAACAGTCTGACCTAGAAATTCTTGTTTCAGGTGTTAGATTGTCTTCTTCGTAGTTTTAACACACGTGCTGCCAATGCACAACAAAAATAGATATTTGCATTTAAAATATTTGCTTGAGCTCCAAAACTTGAAAAAAAAGAAAAACCCTGGGTAGCTTTGTAAACAAATTCAAAGTTTCTTATTGGATAAATACTATAGTAATATAAAAATGAAAAGATAATACCTTCAGACTAGTTCTTGCATCTCTCATTAAAGTAGGGTTTGGTTCTAAACTTTTTTTGGATTGACCTTCTAGTGTATATTATTTTTAGTCTGACGAAATTCTCTGGGGAGTTCTGCTTAAAAAACATATAATAAAAACTGTTTTTAAAGAGGAGTTGACTTCCATGATCTGCAATCAAGCAGGATTTCCCCTGAATTGTAGGTTGTAATAGTCAGCGTGGGCTACGTTAATTTAAAAATACACAGAATTAATTCAAACATCAAAATTTTGACTCATCATGTGTAGATAAGAATTCAAAGCAATATGCAAGCTCTGCTGTTAAAATGGCTCGGGGTGTCAGTGTTGAGTTGTTGAGAGTGTATAAATCATATGTATGTGTGATTCTCAGGCTAGTACCTGGGGATTTGCTTGATATGATTATACACACTGCTCTGCTCACTTACTTCATTTCATGTCTGCCTCAGGAGCGACCTCAGGAGGCGTTTACATTGATTATTTCCCTCACAACAGCCAACACAGTTCAAATAAAGCAGACTATGCATAATTAAAGGCATCATTGCTTTCTCACTCAAAATAGTAATGGGGCAGTGGATCTAATTTCCTACTTAACACAGGCTGCACTTATTAACTATTCCTATGATTATTGTTTACTAAACTCATTTTAATAATGGCCTGTTGTATGTGGGTTTTTTTTCTTCTTGAAGACCCAAGCTGTTCTGCATATCCTGTAAGAGCACAACAGGGCAAACAACTGCTCTAGAAAGGGCTTGTGCCCAGCACTGCAAAAAATGGGACATCCAGCTGGAGCTGGGTGAGCCCTCAGCTGCAGACTCACACTGCAGGCTAGGGTCGGTGCTGTGCTGCAAAATATGCACCAATAAAAGCTGTTGTGTGTAGAAGAGTCAAAAAGATGGGGGAGGAATAAGGAAAAAAACGAAGTAGTTGCTATGTTAGAGTCATGCAGGGTGGCCCTTCTGCACCTGGGCCTTCAGGAAGCCAGCTGGGCCACTGGCTCTGGCACAGCTGGGCTGGGGGCTGCTCTGTGGGGCCATCAGCACCCCGAAGAGCTGCTCAGGGCTGCAGCAGCTCCCTGGGTGCTGTGCTGGGGGCACTGCACTGTCAGCACAGCCAGCACCATCCCTGTGAGCCTGCTCATGTGGTGGACAGCTGTGGTTTCCTGACAATGTGGTGGTTAGTGTAGAAGACGCCCACTTTCAAAGCCAGCCTTGTATCTGCTTTTCCTGTGGGAGAAGTTTTTAGCACTGCCCCTAGACTCTGGCTTGCATGCTTCAGAGGGCTGTTGTGTTCTTATTTCATTAGCATAATAAAATCTGCACCTCCCAGTTAATTTCCCTGAGAATTGAAGCAAAACAAAAAAAAAGGCAGCTCTTACACAGACAACACTTGTACCACTGAAAGAGAAAGTTGGCTGCTGAGGGATGTGCTGAGGGCACCAAGAGCAGCTGATCCAGCCTGATGTTGGGCAGAAGCGTGTCTGCTCTGAGCCTTGATGCAGACACTGTGCCCTTGCAGGAGGAAGCATGCAGGGCACCTGTTCAGGTGAGACCTGCACGTGGTGTCAGGCCCTAAATTATCAGATCTTGAGAAATAAATTTAGGAAGTTAAGATACTTTGTAAACTTGTTTTATCATCTGGAGGAGTTGCTAACCCAGGAATCCTTTGTTAATCGAAAAATCTGGGCAAGTCCTTGAGGCATTTGCCTGGCTGCAGTGCTGCTCCTGTGGGATTTGTCACCTGCACTGAGGTGTTCAGTCCTCAGCCCCTGCAAGGACAGAGCAGGGATTGGGTCCGAGCTCCTCTGGTCAAGTGGAACACTTTATAAATAGACAAAAAATAAAAACCCCCATATCAGTTACCCTCATTCTTAACTTCAGCAAACTGAGTTAAAACAAAAGCTAGTGATTGTTAGAAAGTTCTGTGAAACAAGTCACAAACTCAGTTCACTCCATGGGATGTTAAATATCTGACAAACTTCTGGTTAACTTTAGCAAAGACCAATGACAAGTGGGTTATTGCCATTGTAAATTGTATCTAACAGTTTAATAGTTGTAATACCTGGTATGTTCTTTTTAATATGTGTCTGGAGTGTTGCAGAACAGAGAAAGCATCTGGATCTATGGCAGCTGAGGTAGAAAGTTGTTTTTCTGTTTACAATATGACCTTCTGCTCATAATAATGTTCTTTAAGTGCATGGTAAGTGCATGTCTTGTGAGTGCATAGACTGTATGTTTAGTGTGTGAGAAAGGTGTATTTTTGTGTATGAAAGTTCCAATCTTAAAAAAAATCCAGTAGAATCTTAAATGAGAAAACAAACACAGTAACAAACCTGTGCTGTTTCCTATGGAAAAGCTCTGTCAGCTGGCAGGATGGCTCTGAGGGCTGTCACAGCCTCACCAACTGGGCTGGCTGGAGCCTTTCTGTGCCACAAGTGCCCTACAGAGAGGGCTACAGTGACTTTAACTTTGCCTCACTGTGCATATATGCCTACGTCAGCTCTCAATTCAGTGGTTTGTGTGTGAATGTATCTGTGTGTGTGTAGGTGAGTGGAAAGGGATGATAGGTGTGGCCATATCATTCCAGAATTCTGTTTGAAGACTCACACTGATGACTTCTTTTACAGGTAAGATATGTTAGCTTTAGCTGACAGATCATGGGGAGGTGGTAAACAGGACTTTGCAGAGCTCTTTGTCCTGGTTCTGCTGTTTCTCTGTGTGAGATCACTTTTGGAATGGGTGGAAAGAATTCCACTTTTCTTGGTCTGGAGAGCAAAATACATAGGTTTTAAAGGGAAGGTTGGTGCTTTTAGGTACAGCTTGAGCATGCCAGGGTGGACCTGCAGGACATGTCAGAAAAGACACTTGAGATCACAAAGAATCAACTAAAAATGAGCTATCAATGAAATAAACTAAAACTTGCTGAATAGCTGCAGTGTGCTCTGCCTCAGGTGTGGTTTCAGTTCAGCAGTCCTGAGCCAGCAGCACACAGCTTTCCTGTAGCAGACCCTGCCCTTGGGGGCTCAGCAGTGCCTGCCGATGGCCCCAGGCAGGTGTCCCAGACTGAGTCCCTGTGTGCCCCTTGCCTCAGGGCAGCCCTTGGGACACGGCACTTTCTGCTCCCTCTCTGGGATGGATAGAGGACAACTTGCTGCAGACCTTCCCTTTGTAAATCCCTTGGCTTGTCGTGAATCCCTCTTCTACCCAGCCCATACATGATGCAGAGCTGAGAGCAAAAACATTAAAACAAAGTAAACTAATTTTTGTGTTGGGAATGCTTTGCTCCCACCTGCCCCCCGTCCTGTCCAGGTCTTCAGAAGTATCCTGTTGCAAAATGCAGGGCTCTGTAAGGATCAGGAGGACCAGACCTGTTCTCTGTTGCCCATCCAAGAAGCTAGTTTAGTGGAGGGTCCCGGGCAGGGAGTTAGGGCTGGCTGAGGACCATGCCCAGGGTACACCCCATTATGGGAGAAGTCATGGGTGCTGCATAGGAGGCTGCAATGCCCAGGCAGTCAGCAGAGCCTGAGGGACTGGTACAGTCTGGGACAGAGAAAGTCAGAGCTGAGAAACCGTCTTCATCCCTGTGAAACTCTATCAGAGGCTTCAAGCAGTTCTCCTGTAAGTGAGATATTTGGGGAGTAGATGTAGCCATGGGTGTTTCAGTGAAAACTGGAAATGTCAGGGGATTTATCAAAGCAAGTGGCCTCCTGTAGGCAAACTTTACCCCAGCTAGCTGCCAGGGCTCAGTCTTGCCAGATTTCTTCCTCTTGCTTCAAAAGGGAACAGGCTAGAGGTATTTTTAATCACAAACAAATGTTTGAGAAATGTATGGGCTGGGGGAGAAAAGCCCCTGTGTCATCTCTGTGTCTGGACAGGCAGGAGGGAGCTAGTGAGCCCCAGTTCCAGACTGGGATAAATTCTTCCATTATTGTACATGATTCCACTGGACAATTATCCTCCCGTAAAGGGCCTGGAGAGGCAGTTACACAAATGCTGACACCTGCACTACTGATTTCATGCAATAATTCAAGAAAACACTTTGGTTGGAAGGTAGAAGAGGTCTGTGGCTATCACCTCCAGGTCCCTTCACAGGATGGAACCACACCAGCTGATATTGGCAGGGGACACAACTGGTGCAGGTGCTGCTGTCCAGTGGTGCCTCAGCTCAGTGGGATTGTCCACAGCTATTTTGGGCTGGTTTTGTGTGTCCTCTACCCAGGAAAAGGTGATGTACCTTTTGAAGTGGTTTGCAGCAGTTCTACACGCTTGGGCTCCTGTGGGATGTTGTTCTCTAGGTGGCTGGCTGATTGTGGCAGACTTTTCTCTCTCAATATGGAGTATTTCTTCCAACCCAGTGGGAAGTGGTACTTTGTTTTACTGGTTGTCAGATGTGTGCACCTCACAGCTGAGGTGCAGAGAAACCTTGGCTGACTTCTTAAAAAGCACATTTATTGGACAAAGTTTAAGATGTGTCCTGTCACTTAATCCTTGCACTTTCACTATGCAGTTGACCATAGTATGATGTTTGTCTAAAATTTTAGGACAAACAGTATCAGCAGTATCTACCTTAGGGAACTGCTCATATAGAGATGTAGTTATTGAGTCTGTGATCTGCTCAGACCTGAAATTATTCCTAGGATCAAACAAGTGGAATTGACTCATAATAATAAAGGTCCCAGTAGGCCTAAATAGAAATTGGTTTTCTCAGATTCTTGATTTGTGTTGATGTTAAATACAATCACTGACACATCATTTGTGTCTGCAGATGTTGACACAGTGCTGGTGAAGGCCTACAGAGTGAGCAGTCCACTGCTCTGCTTGCAGCCACGCTGCTTTGTGCTATCCTAGTTCTCCAGCTCACAAAAGAAAAAAATAACTGAGATTTGTCTTGTCTTGGGCTGACAGTATAGCCAAGTGATTGCCAGTCCAATTTGGCAGTTTTTAATCATTTTATCTCTGTTCTCTTCTCTCTGGGGAGACAGTCAGTGTTTAGCAGTCTGCTCAGAAAGACCTTGGGGCTAGTTTCAGCGGCGGTGGCTCAGAGCTCCGATTATTAGCTCTGCTCTTAGGAGCACACTGCGATCTTTCCCAAGGGAGTGGTGTGAAAAATTAACACAGGCTTAGAGCAGCAGTGCAGCAGCAAGCTATGTAACTGTAATTACTCCATTGATATTCCTCACACAATAACACTGTCATCAGTCATTTACATAAACTTTTTCTCCATGAAGAGGGAATGGCTGCTTATAACCCTATTGGGTGCTTCCAGAGCATGCATTATACATTTTATTTGTTCTAATTTCAGACTCGAGGCCTGTAGGAACAGAGGGAGGAAATGTGCAGTCTTTTTGTTGTTTTTTCTGTTGCAGCAGTAAGTGTGTACTCTGCACACACAAGTGTGCAAGCAGGCTAAAATGTATCTCCATGGGATAGTGGGAACCATTTCCAGGATTTGAGATGTCCACATAATTTTAAGAAATGTGCCAGTGTATTTTAAATATTTTAGGCAGTTTGGTACCCAAACTCTGTCCCAAGTCCCAGTCTCTCACTTTGTTGTTCAGGCCACATTAACAAGAAGCAAGTACTGTCCTGCTTGCAGAGCTTCCTGGTACATACTGGCTTTTCTTAGATTTCTTGTTGTTCTACAAGCACGTGGCATGGCTCTGTGCCCTCTGCCTGTATCAGGCTCTCCCGTGGCTCCATTCATATCACTGTGACCACAAAGAATGGCTGCTTAAGCTACAGACCTGCTCTTCCTGGCAGCAGCTACTGCAACAGAGTAACTAGAAATAAGTGGTTAATAAAATTCAAAATTAGCACCCTATCTTCTGCCAGGGACACTCATTCCCTTTGTGTTCCTTTTACAGGGTAAAAGCCAGAGGTCCATAAAGCAAAGGGCCTTTGCTGCCTGCCCAGCTGGGAGCTGTGTTAGCAGCTTCCTGGTGGCTCCTAGGGCACAGGCTGAGGAGCGGGGTCCTCTCCTTCCTTGGGGTGTGTGGGGTGGCAGCATCACCCACCCTGGAGGAGGGTGAGGGAAGGGGAGGCTCTTGGGGCTCAGCTCCGCAGGAGTGCACCCAGTTAGGGACAAGGTGTCTGTGTCCTCATCGGAGGAGCCTTAAACTTTGGTAGATATTACACTTCCTCTAATTAAAGTCTTTGAAGCCAGATATTCCTGGGGCCAAGGCTAATAATGTATTCCGAAGAATAATAACCCTGTCTGAGCTGCAGCGTGTTTATTGATGTGCCAGTACCTGCTGGCGCTGCCGTGTCCTGCAGCGGCCCGGGCCGCTGTCACGGGCAGAGCCCTCAGCACTGCAGCAGGACACATCTAGTGGGGAAAAAGGCGCGTGATAGTCAAATTTCGGTTGCTGAATATTTAATAAAGCCTGCAGTGTTTATTTGGTTAGCCTGTCGATTTTTATCGTTCTGTCAATAGCTTCTCATATGTGGCATGGTGATGATCTTTAGCAGCCTGTCCCCTGGGAGCCAAAGCACTAAATGCAATTATGGATTTTATACTGCAATGTGTTTGATATTTCCACTGATCTAATTTGCAGTCTGGTAGTTTATTGTTTGGCATTTTAATGGCGTTCAAATGCTACGGAAAATTTGATTTCTCTTTATAATTCAGCCTAACATCATTAATGCTGGTAGCCGAATGGCATGGATTTTAGAGGGCTAAATATATAGGAAAATAATTTTTTTAATATGGACCAAAACACTTGGAGTTTTAACTAAAAGGAAAACCATGTTCTATTTTTTTCACATTTTCTGTGTCACTTTTCATTAAACATTAAGATTACTTTGAGGAAATGGTGAAACAAATGCTAGACCTTGCCAAACGAAATACAAATGCAATATGTCTTCTGATGGAGGCTTCACTGTAGAGCTCAAAGATCCTCAGGAGTCTTTTGAGAGAGAAACAGAATGAGAACCATCCATTATAAATTCTTATTGGGGTGTTTCTCTCTTCTGTTCCAGACCACTTTTGCTTGATAATTAATCCTCCATCTATTTTTTTCTCTGATGTAGCTGGCAGAAGCCCTGAGCCAACCACTTCCTCAGATGCATCTATTTCACTAAAAACAAAACCTCCAAATCAAAACCAACAAAAACAGCAGAACCCCATCCCCAAGCCACAGTTTGGTAGAAGACCTTGAATCTTGGATTGGGGCTGTTGGCACAAAGAAGGGGCACACAGAACTGCATGGGGTAGGTGGTTTGGGGGAGTTAATAGTGGTGTTATTTTACACATCTACAACACTTTTATTGTGCAGTAACTCATGAGTTATGGGTCCTCTGCAATTGCAAAATAAATCCTTTAATTAACCACCTAGTCAGAAACAATTTAACCTCCTCAGTGTATCTCATAAACTACATTAGCCCCAGATTTATTTAGAACAGTGTTGTGCAAGCATGATCTATTTACATTAAGAAGTGTGTGCTCTTTGTTGTGTTGACTATACTGGGGCAAGGAAACACAGGTCTATTTCATATGGTTTCATCCATGGCTTTGAATGATTTTACTAAGTGTTTCCCAAATGGAAGCAAATGCATTTTTCTACTGAGAGTTACATGAAAGCAAGCAGGATGGTAACTATTTCATGCCTTGCTGCTTGTTAAGGACTATTTCACAGAAGCAGGGTTGGAGAGGAGCCTTTCTCTCCTTGTACGTTTGGTGGAATCAAACTGCATGGCATGTTGACGAGCAAGGATTCTTTCTCAAACGCTGAACAGTTTGTTTCTGTCTTTCAGCAGAGGTGTGAACACAAGGCCAGTCGGTGTAATAAATCTTACAGGCTGCCAGAAATAGAACATGCCTTGTGGTTTATGAGTTTAGGAACATTAAAGAGGTTCAAGAGAGTTCCTCTTTTAATGTAACCAAGTAGAAAAGCCGACAAAAATAAGAAGTCATAAAGGAAGCTGAACAAGGTGCCAAGAGCACTAATGAATGGTACAGAACAATCAGCTTTGTGTTCCACAAGATGTATCAGCAGTTATGGTGGGCTGATGGACCAGTTTGCTTTTTGAATGAAGTTTGCACCTGCCCACAGATTCTCAGTGCCTCTTTGCAGGGTGGTGGTGGGGATGCTCCTGGCAGCAGCAAACATTGATTACATTTGGAACTTATCTCAATTTTTTCTCTCAGATAAATTTTCCTTAAAAAAAAAAGCTTTTTTTTGAACTTATTTAGCAGAGGTGTGAACACAAGGCCAGTCGGTGTAATAAATCTTACAGGCTGCCAGAAATAGAACATGCCTTGTGGTTTATGAGTTTAGGAACATTAAAGAGGTTCAAGAGAGTTCCTCTTTTAATGTAACCAAGTAGAAAAGCCGACAAAAATAAGAAGTCATAAAGGAAGCTGAACAAGGTGCCAAGAGCACTAATGAATGGTACAGAACAATCAGCTTTGTGTTCCACAAGATGTATCAGCAGTTATGGTGGGCTGATGGACCAGTTTGCTTTTTGAATGAAGTTTGCACCTGCCCACAGATTCTCAGTGCCTCTTTGCAGGGTGGTGGTGGGGATGCTCCTGGCAGCAGCAAACATTGATTACATTTGGAACTTATCTCAATTTTTTCTCTCAGATAAATTTTCCTTAAAAAAAAAAGGCTTTTCTCTGAACTTATTAAATAGCAAGAACAATAGTAGTCATGTAGAGGAGAAACTGTTAACTGTCCCATTGCCTTCCATGGGGCAAAAGGCATTCTCAGGGTCCTCTTTTAGTACTATTTTGATACCCAGAACAGCTAGGTCACAGCAAATAGGGTGTTTGGTTTACTAGTGCCACCAGGGGTTGTTATAGAGGTCACCTGGAGCCAGAAAGATCCTCTGAAAAACTGCATTTCAGGAAGATTGGTCAGGGATCAGACAGGATTTGGTCATTGGCAGTGATTATTCTCTGGGTATCTTGGCCTTCAGCACAGCAGTGCTAGGAGCTCAGCAGGGTGCTGGGGATGGGGGGTTGCTGAGGATATTTTGTGTCCTGGTTAGTTATTTCTCTGTTGGTGCTGGTGCCTGTCATTCAAAGTGACCCTTATTTTGAGAGCTGCCAGTCTGACCCTCATGCAGCAAGAATCACGGGCTCAACTGGGAGCCCATCTTGTAGCGGGAGGGGAGAGCTGGAGGTGACACACCGGGTGGTCACAGCCCTGCTGCTATGGAAAAACAAACAAAGCATTTGAAGAACACTTGGCAATACACAGACTGTGCAGTGGCAGTAGGAAAATTTCCCTAGAAATAGACCAGAACATCACACAACTGTGTTACCTCCAGCAAGTAAAAGACTTCCTGGATTATTGGAGCTCTGGCTTGTGATATTTTCCGTTGATGTTTTTGTTTGTAGGAACAAAAGCTAACAGGCTATCGCAGAATTGTTGAGAAACCTAGTTAGCAGGAATTAAAAAAAAAAAGCCACCAAGTTGTGGAGTGTGGCAGGGTAATGACATAAGGCCTGGCCCTCCAAGTCATCTGTTAGCAGATGATGGATGAATGTACACCTCACTCTGTGCCACCAGCCTTGCTCCTTTCTTGAATATCTGTCAAGATGTTAAGTGGACGACTGCAATCAGCAGTGAAATAAGACCTGTGTAATCTGATGTTCCACTTAGAAAAGAAAACAAAATTCCTACCACCTAATATGAGACTACACCAGTCAACACAGAGAGGCCTTTCAAGGAGGCTAGGTATCTGATAAAATCTTTACACCTCATTATCATTTGTAATTTAGAGATATGGGTACAGCTGTATCTACAAAAAGTGCATGATGACATTTCCAGGGGTTTTTATCTGTGGCTGTTTGCAGCGAACAGCTCTTCATATGGGTACTGTTATATTCCTTTTAACGTGTTCTTTTATTCAAACTTTATCTCCCTGAGAAGGCTGCCTGTAAAAAATATCCCTTCACTAAGAATTGGTGTAGATTAACAAAAAAAGCAGCCTTCTAGTTCTCTGCAGTGGAAGTTTGGTTTTGGTTAATTTAGTGAAGTTGTTTTCTGGATGGTGACAAGAAATTGATAATTTGTTGTCTTCAGGTGCAGAGAAGTTCTGCATCTTAGTGAGAAAATAAATATGAATGTTAACTGAAATGCAGTGTGGGTAAATATCTAGGACAGGATAGCCTAGACACAACATCAAGCTTTGGTGCTGTTTAATCTGAACCTTACTGGTTGCTTTCATCCACGTATTTTGGATTACAGAGGATAAAAGCAGATGCAATTGAATGCACAGCAGTTTGCTATGAGAAGGCAATCAGCTGTGTAAGCACCTTTGCTTCTGCAGAGTTAGAACAGAGGTTTGCAGGATGGATGTTGGGGCTGGAGAAAGTGCACCTAGATGATTAACTCCATTCTTCAGCAGAAGACACTCTGAAGCTGAAATGCTTGAATAGCTCAGTCCTGACCAGAACATACTCTTGATGACTTGGTGGTGCCAGACCAGCTTCTGTGTTTGGTTGCTCCTGTGCAGGCTTTGTGGGATACTGTGGAGGGACTATAGATCCAGACCTCCAGGTGATTCCTGTCTCCATGGCTCCCCATCAATTGCAGGGGTAGCATCAGAATACATATTGTCTACAAAAATAGAGATACTTGTGTACTAGGGAGCATCTCAGCATGGGCACCAGGCAGGGCAAAGTCCTGGACACCTTGGCAGTGTCCATGTCTTTGAGGTTCATTAAGTGGCTCACAAACAGCTGCCAAGTTGGCTGTGGCTCTTGTGTGCTCGGCAGAGAGATCTTTCTCTCTTGCTGTAAATCCAGAGGGATGTATCCTGCAGTTAGGAGGCAGGTTCCCCTGTAGCTGAAGTCAGACTGAGTTTGGCCGCAAGAGAGGACACAGATCCCCCAGCAGTTTGTGCAGAGAGTGCTGAGCACTAGGGTTTGGGGATGTGTTTTGAAGAACTACATGTAGGTTGATGTATGAAGTTTAATATAATATTGAGAAACACTCCAGTGACAAAAATATAATCATAATTTCTAATAATAATAAAATTTTAAGTGGGACAGAGCTCCCTGTCTGAGATGAGAACTCTCCTTTTTTCAAGCTGTCTTTGCAGTGTTTTGTTCCTCTACTCTCCCCCTGTGAGCTGACTGATTTTAGGATTATAGTTGTAAATAAAAAGGGGAGATTGCAGAACATTTTATGTGGTTTTTCCTTGCCAAAGACATTGATTCCAACCTGACTCAAGTGCGAGAAACCAAGAAGCAATAAAAATTATGATGACTGTTGTTACTGTTAGCAATGTTATGTGATTCCTTAAGATCTTACCTTTTTGAATGAAGACCCCAGTAGCCATGCAGTGTTTCTCATTTCCCTTCAAGCTGCAGATCCTCCCAAAATCTCCATGTCCTCTCTGGAGAGGCTCAGCCAGGTGCAGTCCTCAAGCACTGACCTTGACCCTTTGTGATACACTTCAGTGGAGTCCTGGCCTGTCATGCATTTTGTCTTATCACTTGTGCTCTGAGTGCTGTGTTTTTAAAAAGCCATGACTGAGCTGCTCCAGTTTGTTTCTTGAAAGCCAAGAGTGCTGCTTATGTTGTAAAATAGGGTTAGAGGATCTCTTTCCCACAAAAATTGGCATGGTTGTCTTAAGACATTTGTTGTACAGCTTTTCCCTGTGGACATGCCAATAACTTGCTGTCTTCCTTGTATAACTGGAAGAGACAAGTAGAGCTCTAAATGTAACTGAAAATAGTGATTGAAATATGTATTGCATTTGTTATCTAAAGAGTTCTTGACCCCATAGTTATTTAAGCAGTTCTAATTATTATTTTTGGACAATTTCACCAAGAAAAAGAATAGGAGGGAAGACTGTTTAAAGAGAACAAGTAAGAAGGAAAAGGATGGAGGGTTGGAGCAAGGAGAGGGTACAGGTTAGAGAGGTGTAGGTAGGTGCTTAAAGTAGATGTAGACTGGGCACTGATGCTGTAACTCACTGAGGGGCTGGGACTGATGGGACTGCAGTCCTGGGAAGGAAGATTAGTTCTGTTGCACTGGAAAGCTTATGGTGGGTCACTGCTGTTTTGATATTGGTCTCACTGCCCAGCCTGATGCTTAAAGTCTCAAATTCTTCAGCTTTCTGGGCTGAATGAGGTCTGTGCACCATTGCAGGCAACACACTACAATGTACCATGAAACTGCTTAATGCTCTAGAAAATTGCTAATGCAACAAGACAGAGCCCCTTGAAAAATCAGCTAACACATCATTGTGCCTTCCTGGGTCTGTTCTGACCCTGTTCACAAGACCTTCACTTCCCACAGAGCAGCTGGAGCTCAGAGGCTCTGCTGGGATGTTGGTTGTGGCTGCCCCCTGGCACTGCCCGCCTTGGCAGCAGGAGGGGACGCTGAAATGCTTCTCTTAGTCACTCAATAAAATTATTGCAACTTTCCAGGAAAGATCAGGCTAGGACCCTGGTCAGGAGAACCCAGAGAAAAAAGACTGAGGGATCTTCGGTGTCCCTGTTGTCCACACTGCCTGCTCTTCTGCAGGGGCTGTTGGTGAGGGAGGGTCACCAGCAGAGCCTGGTGTCAGCTTGTTCTCCTGCAGGAGGGACTTGGTCTTTCAGTCGGTGCTGAGGGGGTCACCTGAGCTGCAGCTGGAGCAGAAACACTTCAACTCATGGCAGAGGATGCAGTTTCATCTTGGGTTGGCAATAACCCTGGGCTCTGCAGCATCGTGCCAACTGGAGGGCAGGCTCCCTGTCCTTGAGTGGTGAGGTACATGTCAGGTAGCAAAAAGAAAGCCAGTTTCTGTCACTTCTCCTATTATTTGTGGCAATTTCTGAGGGACCTGTCTAGATCCTGGTTAGGTGCTGTCCTGATGATAAGAGCTTTGACACAGAGCCTTAAACACCTAATGGCTCCAAGCCTCTCTGCTTTTGTAAAATTCAGGCAAAAAAATCTGTCCCTGGTTTAGCAATGAGAAGGTGGTAGAATGCACATCACATAGCTCATCAGGCTGTGAAAGTTAGGTTAATGAAGGTTACTGAGTAAAGGAACTATATATGTAAATGCAAAAAAAAAAGATAGAAACCACAAAAGCATAGTCACTGTGTGCACAAATATGTTCCCAACAAATTACAGAATTTAATACTTTTTGGAAGAGCAGAAGTTCATTGAGACAGGTCAGCCTTTCTCTGGGTGACAGCAAAGTTAAAGCAGCAGAAACAACAGCTTCCATATGTGTTTTTATCTATCTGATAAACTACCTGAGCAGGAATACCTGGGTGATGATGGACAACCCAGAGAAACAGAGGTGGAGAGGAGGTAAGATGCATGGCTGCAGCTCCATTGCTGCCTTGGCTACAGAAGGAACATAAAAACAGTCACACCATTGTGACATGAGATGCATTTCTAGAGAAGTGTGAAGGGGCTCCACATCATTGAAAGTCAGGCAACATAAAAGGTGCTTGGGCCTTTCTGAAAGGAGGGGGGGGCTTGTGGTTGTGTTGATAGACTTAAGCCCCTTCCAGCCTCTCTGCAGCTGGGTAAATCTCCCTAGGATTGGGCTGGCTAACAGAAATATTGGCATTCCTCAGTGCTGGGTGAGTGAGTACAACTGATTCATTTCTTTGCTCTGCAGAGTAATTCTAAGCAGCTTCTTTTAAACTGAAAGGATCAAAGTCCCCAAATGAGAATGTGGTGAACTTGATACTTCTCCACAAGCCCAATAGGCATGGACAATATACATTCTGTAACCAAAACCTTTTGGGGTTTGTGTAATACAATACCCTTTCTGTAACCCCCACCCTTTCCTCCATCCTTGTGACCCTGCTGCAGCTAAGGGACCGGACAGTAGAAAAACATGTCAAGCATGAAAAGCAGCAACTTGAGGGCAAACATGACCCCTCCACTGCTAGTTACTGAACTTCTGAAAGTACGTCCAGCAAGCAGAATCAGCTAAAAAGGGAGGCCAGGGACACCTCATGTTGTGCAAGATGGGAGGTTAGGTCTTTGCTCTTTAGAACTAAAGTGTTTTGTTTTAATCATGGGGAGAGCTGCTGGCTTGGCACTGTGTGAAATAGATTTAGAAATCCTGAGGAAGGAGGAATTTCTCAAAACAGTAAGGAAAACAAAAGTCAGCAACAGGGAAAAATTGGCCAGCATTTTTACAACAGGAAATGTGGAGGATACTGAAAAGAGAAAATTAATGACACTAGGAGTATGATCCTGTTAGCTGTTATTGTTGACACCTCATCATTTCCAGACTAAAACGCCAGCTAAGGCCATGTTTCACTTGACACTAACTTAGGTCATCTTTGCCTTGCCCAGAGAAAAAGAAACATCAAGCAAGAGATCGAAACTCTAATAAAAATGGAGCACATCATGAGAAACTCCTTCCTCTTGGAATCAGAGTAGCAGCCACACTGTGGCTGCTGCAAGGACTCTGTTGATTGCAGCAAATATTTTGCTGCATTTTATTTTCTGAGGTGGAATAAATGTTTTGTTTTGAGCAGTGGAAAATGCTAGCTATACCTATTTTAAACACAAGTGTAATGTTTTATAGCCCATAGAGGGATAATTACAAAGTACAAAATCACAGATTTTATAGCAGATTTTCCCAGGAGTGCAGTTAGGAAAACGGTATGTGTCATGTAGCCAATTTAGATAATGATTCTGATAAAGATAAACTGAATTGTTTATAATAAGTAATTGGGTCTACAAAGGCCCAAATGACACAGATGAGTACACAAGCTGAGAGGCCCAGGAACCACAGCCCTGGATCTTCTGCTTCCCATCCCTCCTCCCAGATTTTGTTGTGCTTGGATCTGATGCTGGGGCCGATCTTTGTAATGCATATAACTTTCTCAGAAATAGCAAAGATTAAAAACAGTTGAAGTTTTCAGTTGGAGATTCCAAGGTAGTGGCTCTTGTGAGGGTCTGTGCTGGGAGGAGCTGTGCTTAGGGGAGGCAAAGCAGTCGATTCCTGCTTGGCAATTGAACTGGGAGAGACCCCCAAAAGCCTGAAAATGGGAAAGAAAAGGCCCAGCTTCCTTGCTTCTAAAGAAGTCTTAGGGCTTGGTCAGAGCTGAACTGTGAAGAATACTGGCCTGGTAAATATACAGCAGCACTTTACCACAGGCAGGAGATTACTTGTTGAGTAGATTATCTCTCCTGAGATAACACAAAATCCTTCAGACTCAAGTGGAGCATCTTGCCTAGCCTATTAGTAGATGACAAGATGCAGTTTGGGCCCAGTAAGCCCCTATCAATCACAAGATGAAGTAAAGCCCTAATTATCATTTAATTGCTGCCT
This sequence comes from Chaetura pelagica, assembly GCF_000747805.2. Classification (NCBI taxonomy): domain Eukaryota; kingdom Metazoa; phylum Chordata; class Aves; order Apodiformes; family Apodidae; genus Chaetura; species Chaetura pelagica. The sequence continues at coordinate 380,244 of NW_009953489.1, read as the reverse complement.
TCAGCTTGAGCTGCCCTTCTTCACAGCTTTCTGCATCCATTTGAGATTAGGTTGTGCTGAAATGAGAACTGTAAAGGGCCTGGCAAAGGTGTGAAATTCCCTGGGTAACTGAATTAATGGCAGAGTGCTCCTGCTGCTGGGGGGGTTCTGCTCTCTTCCAAGACAGAATGAGTGAGGGCAAAGGGACATAATGGGGAATTGGCAGCGATAGCTCTCAGCCAGTTGTTCACAAAAAGAATGACACAAAACAGGCTGCTTTGGCCAAACTGGAGGGAAATAAAGGAAATACCGCTCACAAACATTTGATTTCATGCTAATTTTGTGGAATTATGTTGTGAACTATTTTGTTGAATAAAAAAGAGTAGTATGTCCATGTAGGCCTGTGCAATTGAGTATGAGCTGCAGAATATGACCATTGGTAACTGTAGTTTCTTTTCTATGTTATTTCTCTAGGGCATTTTGAAATTGATCAGCATACAGGTTTGGGGTATTCAGGATTTGATTTGGTTTAATTTTTAAGTGTTGTTGATCTGTTTTCATATGCTCTGTATGGCAGGTGTGTTTTCTAAGTAAATTGCAGAAGCAGAACAGTGTTTCTCATGATGAAACTCTCACAGCAGCCCTGACACAGACATTAATCATTAAGACACTTGTCTACACTATGTAACTTTGCAACATTAAATCCAGTTTCAAAGATAATTACAGGCCATTAGTGCTTGACACATGGAATTTAATAACAGAGTAAATATTGTGGTGATCTTTGGAAATGCATAAATAAATAGATAAATAAAAAAAAATAGAGTTGTCTGGCTTTAAAAATGAACTCTTAAAACTGGTATTGCCTGAGAAGCATAGTTGGAACTGGTCACTTAGCCTCTGTAGATGAAAGACTATGAATCCATTATTTTACTAGTCTGCTTGGCAAGCAAACACTGCTCTTCCTGAGCAGGTATTGCACAGTACATTTGCAGTGTCCTGTAACAAGGTGAGCTGTGCAAACTTAATATCTGGGAGCATAGGGCCAGCCCTTCCACAGTGCTTGGGTTCCAGGAGGTAAATATTGGGAAGTCTTATGAGTATTTCCAGAAAATAAGCATTAATAGCTTGAGTTAGTTTTAAGGCATACATCTTTTCATTTAAAATAAAAAATTCCAAATCCTGAGTATGCCCAACAATGTAGCTGGAATTCCTTTGTCCTGACACTTCTTCATTTTAATTTGTTTGAAACACTTTGTAGTGACAGTGCTCAGTGCTTTGTACACACATTCATTTATCCACTTAATGTCAAGGAGTCCTCCTTGTCCCTGCCTCAAGACTCCACTCCTCTGACTTGCACAGTTTACAAGCCTCTCCTTGGTGACCACAGAACAGTGGCTGGTGGAGCAGATTTGTCACTTCAGCTGGATGTGCTCAGTGATGAGCAGATGTCTCTAAAGCAGCAGTGTCTGGGCTGGAGGCTGGTGGTCGGGTGGTCTGGGGCAGAGCTTTGCCCCACAGGCTCTGGAGGGTGGTGTGGCTGTGAGCTGGGAGACCTCTGAGAGCATCCTTCTCATGCACTCACTTCAGCAAAGCAGATACTCTTCTTTCTCTCCAGGAGTGCAGAGGGTTGGGCTGCTGTGCCAGGAGCACCTTCCCTCCAGAGCCTGCAGCGCTCAGAACACCAGCTTGCTTTACAGCATCTGGCTCAGCTGAAGACTCTGGGGTTTTCCTGATGCTGTTTGACTTTCTGGAAGTTACCTTCCACCCTAGTTTCATTAGCTTTGTCCCTTGCAGAGTCATTGCCAAGTGTGCCTTGGCCAGTGTTCTTGGTGGGCTGTGAGGGGCAGGGTGCTTGTTTGCAGGGATCGGGGCTCTGTAATTACCTGTGTATAAAGTTATACAAGTTATAAAAAAAAGTTTTTGTCCTTTTTATACTAAGCTGTTTATTAGACTTGGGAGTTGTGTACATTTCAGGTAGACTAGATTAATATTCTAGGAATATTTAGGAAAATTTTAGGACTTTAGGTAAAAAAGGGATTAATTCTAGCTTTAGCTGCACATCTGAAGAACTTACATAATATATTGTGGTTTAGTATGAACATAAACCACGTGGCATAGATCCTCATTATTAATTCAGAAGACATCTGTCTTTTAAATGTCCATTTTATTTTAACAACCAACATTCCTTTAAATATCATACCATAGATTTAAAAAATAATCATAAAGGGGGAAGTAAGATAGAAGTGAAAGAAGGTGATTCCACGTGCTGGTTTGCTGGTGCTTCAGGGCTTCATCTGGTGGTTGTCAGCCCTCCAGCAGCCTGGGCACTGGGAGGTGCAGGGCTGTGCTGAGCACCCAGGTACTGAACTGCAGCTCAGAGACTGGCACAAAGGGACTTTGGAGGCTCTCTCAGTTTAAAACAATAGGTCTGTGTCTAGTGTGAAAGCCAAAGAATAACAAACATTACCAGCTAATTGGCTGACGGGCTAGATTTTGTACTCATATTTTCACTTTGGTTCTGGTGGGGAAAAATTGCACTTATGTGTAAGAGCAAAATGTGATTAGAAATGTAGCTTTGTTTTGCATCTACTATGATGTAAAACTGAAAAAATGGGGGATTTATCTGTCTAGCTACCTGTCTGTCTATTGCTCCATCTATTCAGATTTTTTAGTATTGCTTATTTCTCAAGAATTCTAATGGAAGTTTTTCTTAACTCAATTTTTTTTGTTTCATCAAAAGTAATTTCTTTCACTTGGAGCCTGATTTGCTTACATCATCAACAACAACTTCTCATACTTTTCCTAAATAATATAACTAGACCATAATGGTGAATAAGGAGTTTACATTCCCAATGGAAAGAATACATCTGTGGAGATGAGTTTCATTAAACTGTTAACTGAAACAGTGACTTCTAAAATTGATTCCATCTTTAGTCAGTGTAGTCAGTGCTCTCCTGAAGACTGTATTTATGAAGCATAATTTAAGATAAGCAAAAAAACATAAAATGAGGCCTCATCACCCTCTTTTTTTTTGTCTCTGGGTCAACATCTCAACCTCTTGATTAGATTTGGAACCTACTAATTAGATATAATTCATTACCTGCAAAAATGAGATCAGAAATCAAGAGCCGCTTTTCAAAATAAGGTGATCTTTCCCCTCATCCATCATGGCTATAAGTAACCAATTTAAAGTCAGACAAATGCATAACCAGCATTATTACCTTGTCATAACTAGTTAGGGAGAAAGACCTGGAATAAGCTGGCATTATAAATGGTTTTTATCACATTATTTTGCAGTTATTTGTCAGCCACTTTGCTTAAGATAAATGTAGAACAATAATCAGATTCTAAAACTGAACCATGGATGAGACTTTGTTAATTGCAAAAGCAATTCTACCAACAGAACTGTCTGTACTGGGGCACAGTTTGTAACTTTCCTTATGGAGAAATTGTACTTAGCATTTCTCTGTTAGGACTTGAAGGTCTAATAAGCTGAACAATAGGAAAGGGGGTCCCCTCCTTCCAAAGGCTCACAGCAGTGGCACTGCTTCTGTCCCTCTAGAGCCACTGAGCAACATGACCGGGAGGAGTTCTTCAGCTTTTGGTTGCTCTTGATATCTACTGATCATAACACACTCCATGTAGGGAGAGGAGGCTGGAGAGATGCTCCTGCTGTGAGCGGCTTCTCAGAAGTGCAGATAGGTTCCCAGGGCTGGAGTTTTGGTAATCACAAATGTTAATGCTGTGCTTTCTCTAATGGAAAGAAGAATATGACTAAATCCTAATTGCTGCAAGATTTTGTGACAACAATTTCCGAGAGTGACCAATGTCTGCAGCTCTCACCACAGTGCATTTCTGGAGGATCATGTTCCCATCCTCCCTGGAGAGGAGGCAGGGGAGGGTGTGAGCCCCAGGAGCACACTGGGAGCTGCAGTGCCACCCTCTCCCAAGCAGCTGTTATTTCCCCTATGACTTGAGTAAATCAGGATTTAAATTTGTGTTTTAAAGAGGCTGACTGAAGGCAACATAAGGGTGGGGTTCTAACAGTATAAAGCCCAAGCATCTTTCTCAGCTGTACCTGCATTTAGACAAGGAGTGACTTCAAATGTAAAATCCTGCTGTGGAGAACAGGATCAGGCCATGAATTATTCGAATGTTTTAATGACCATTGAAAACCACTCTTAAAATTTGGAAATTTCAACTGTACAAGAAGCTTTTTCAAGTGTGAGGCCAGAAGACCCAAAGCATTGGGCTGTCTTTCTATGGGGTGAGATGGGGAGCTTGGGAGGGGAGAGCTTCACGAAGGACTAGTGTTTTCCTTGTTAGGGGACAGTTGCCTTCACACATCTTTTTGTCTGATAATACACTGGTTTTATTTTAATGTAAAAGGTGAAAGTTTTAAAAGCAAGAGAATTACTGCAGTGTGGTTGTGATGAAGGAGAGCACCTTATTCTGGTGTGTAAGGATGCAGTTTTTCAACTGTGGTGAATGCAACAGAAGGCACAGTCATCAGATCTGATTAACTGTAAATCCAGGTTTTTAATTGCACTTCTTTCCCCCCATGCCCATAGGCAGGGAAGGACAATAGCTTGATTTTGATCTCAACTGCAGCACAAGTAAGATTTCAGCTGAAGATATTTACTCAATTTTTGACCTTATTTAGTGTTTTCACTGAAAAACAACTTTGTGATTTATGTGCCATTAGCAGAGTGCCATGTAGGTGTATCTGACTACAGGAAAAAAATACTTCAGGAATATTTACTCTTTGGGGTTTCTTTTGATTTTCATAAAGCCACGTCTACTTGAGAGTGTTAATATAATTGCAACTTAAAGGAAAATGCAGCAGGAATAGCAACACTTGCAAATTACACTCAAAGCTTAATCCATCACTAGGCAAGGAAGAGAAGGTTTATTTCAATTTTTTTTAATTTCCATTAAAATTGTGTGCCTTCTGTCAGCCTGTGAGTAACAGCACACTAGACAGATTCATTGAATCTGCTGTAGAGGCTGTCAACATTCAGCCTTCCATCCTGCCCCAGCCTTGAGGAACACAACAAAAGCAGAGGTGATTCCAGTTGGATCCTGCTCCCTGTAGCCTGTCCCTGCTCCTGCCTGCAGCGCTGCTCGGCGTGCATTTGTGTTTCCAAATAAATACATTCTGAAAGGCAAAGAAATAGTTCCACCTGATTTTTGCATTCCAGGTTCACTGTAAAGGGCTGATCAAATGGCAGGATTAAGACAAGTTTCCTTTTTTTTTTTCTGGTTAATGCAGTTTAGGTGGTGGTAGCATGAAAAGACTTGACGAACTGTTAACATTAATGTACTGAGCATAATGAACACCACCCATTCAGCACATGGTGCTTGTCTGCTTATTGGGGAATTTAACTCACTTTAATTGCAGTGTTACTTATGTGATGGAGATGCAGCCTCAGAGGGATCATTTGAGGACGAATAATGTATTTGTCTAAAATGAAAAAAAAAGACAAACACCCAAACCAAACAGCTAGCAGATATTACAATTGGCTGTAATAAATTATAGCTTAATAATTATTATCTAGATAGTACTTGGCTTGAGGTTAAAAAAGAGGCACTTCTGGAAAATAGGATCAAAGCTTGCCTGGAGCACAGCCGTGGGGATTGTCTTTTGCAAGTGACTCTGGTGGCGAGACATTGGCTGGAGCACCTGGGAATAAACGGATTCTGCTGGGAGGAGAAAGTGTCTACCCTCGGGGCACGTCAGTGGAAATAGAAGGTGACAATGAGCCCGAGGCCTGCTTGGCCATATCACATGGGTCTCCTGATTCTATTGAAGGGATTGCACAGCAACCTGCCCTCTGAGCAAATCTGACACCTGGGAGGTTTTCTGTGCAAGTGGGAGGTGCGGGACCTTTACCCTCTAGCACAGAGCTGGTGCCGTAGGCGGTGGGACGCTGGTGGTGTTAGAACCTCCTTATGTCTGTCATTTGTACCCTGAACATTGAATATCTTCCTCATTATTCATCCTACCACACTAGAAACAGCTGGTCTTCAAGGGAAATTACCTAATGAATCAACAATAAGGCTATTGTGTGGGCGTGACATTTCTGATAATAAATTATTGCTTTCAGGAGGTTTGACCACACTTGTCAGGGTTTTGTGAGTTACAAATTCAGCTGCCTTGTCTGACACTGTTTTACATATCTGAGTGTAAAACCTTGGCGTTTGACTGTTAGTTATTTCCTCAGCTTCCAGATCTATATCATAACATTTCTTTCTTAATTTGTTCAGAATAATCTTTGGACATTTCCTACCTGTAGTTTGAAATTATATTAGTTTCGAATTTTTTATCTTTGTGTCATGTCTGTCTCAAAATTAAATACAAATTTGAGTATTTTTTACCAGAAATGTGAACAGGCTATAAATGTAAGGATTATTTTTTTTATTATTTCACTTAGATAAATTATGTGTTTGTGTATTTCCTGTATGCTTACATTTGATGGAGTAGTTTTCCAGAAACCCATGGCATGGACAAATATCTAAATATTCCCTTCCTAGCTAGGATTTAATTAGGAATTAATTTGAGTGCTTAGCTCAAATGAAATATGCTTCAAGTATTACTATTTTAAAGCATGCTTCTTTTTTTCACTTGTGTTATTTGCCTTTTACTTTGTGTATACAGGCATGTGACTAGTTAGTAAAAACAAGTCTTTGCTGCCTCTTAGCTAACTGTAAATGATACTAAAATTCAGTGAGTATCTGCAACAAATCGTATGCTTTATCTCTGTGGAATTCTGTGGAACCAGTTCTTTAGCTTTTAATACTGTAAGTCTTTTCATAAGTAGCCAACAAGCAGAAAAGGACAGCACTTTTGTTTTTTGCCAGATTTCTTGGGGGCGAAATGCATACTTGCAAACATGACTGAAGCAGGTAAGTCAAGCTGGAAAGGAAGTCTGTATTCTTATGCAAGTAGTTGTGGAAGTTAAAATGGGATCTAAGGCAGAGAATACGTGTTCTAGCAGGTATACTGGCTTTCAGGCACTCCCAGTAACTATTGTTATACTCATTTTTTTGCACAGGTAGTTGGTATCTAATGTCTGGACAGTGCTGCTGCTTCTGCTTTGTACAGAGTGTGCTCTGAATTTCACTCAGGAGGGCATCTGAAGGTGTGTTCTATAAGGCTCACTCTCACTCAAGCACTGGTAATTTTTCTTAAAGTAACAATTCAGATTTTCAGGGGGAAGGAAACTTAAAAAAAACTAGTGTGTCTAGGAGGTATCTTCTGACACTTCTGGGAGCTAGGAAACCAGCTTTCCTCAGTTTTACCAGAGTGCTCTGAACTGGCCTTATGTCCACACAGTGCCAGGACCCCTCCAGGGTTTTCAAGGAAGGCCAGTTGTAAATGGAGCAAACTGAATAATTATTGCTCCCAACTTCCTTAACCCAAAAGGTCCTCAGAGAACTTATGAAGTAAAACATCCCCCAGGAGGATCACACAAAATTTTGGACACACTTCAGAGAGGTGCCTGGAGGCAGGATTCTCTGCCAGAGCACTGCATGGGTCCCCTGCTGACCCTGCTGCTGGGGGCTCTGCAGTCTGCCTTCAAGTCTTCCAAAACTTCTGTTCCTCTTATGTGTTGTGCCCCATGTGAGGCTCCCCCGGGTGCCCTGAGCACTGGCCATCAGGGCAAACACAGGTAGCCTTGCCAGCAGCCATGCCCTCCTCATGGGGGAGTCCAAACCAGTGGAAAGTCAGCAGCCTCTGCCTTTTTCTGCTCCTTGTTTTCCAGCCTGCCCCAGACTTGGCCAGGGACCTGCTGCCATGGCCTGCAGGTGGCTCCTGGGCCATGGCCCTTGCCTGGGGCAGCTGGTGGCATGGTGGGTGGTGGCAGTGGTCTGTCCCTAATGCCAGCAGTTTGCAAGCAGGTTGCCCAGTCATAAACCCCAGCTCAGTCCTGCCAGGCTGCTTGGCAGGCAACAGCCAAATGGGCAGAGAAAGCTGAGAGATACTGCCACCTTTAAACACAGTATCCTAGTATCTTGGCATCAGTTAATTAATTGTGTGTTTTAAGTGTGGTGATGGTGATGAGTTAGCAGTGGACTAACTGGTTAAGTGTGGATGTGTTCTGTTTATAAAATAGCTGTTACCAGGGCTGGGTGTGCTGGGCAGTTGAAGGCCTGAGCAGAACAGCTCTGCAACCTGAGCTGGCTGTCCCACTGCTCTTGGAGGGGGCTTTGTGCTGCCTTTCCCACCTCTTCCCTCTTGCCCTGGAGGAGGACTAGTCTCCTGTCCGTTCTGGGAGTGTTTCAGCTGCTCGTGGGCCCCAGGGGCAGGTGTGTGTGTAACCCCCAGGGGCTGTGCAGCCCCCAGTGTCTGCAGCCAGCACCAGAGCTCGGCGCCCTGTGCAGGGCACCAGGAACAGCTCCCATGTGTTTCAAATGCCTGCTTTGGTCTGACTGAATCATCACTAACTGATCACAGCCCAGTGATTCACGTGAGCACCATTCAGTAAAGATGCAGAGATAAGGTGACTGAAAAAATACGTGGAAAAATAATTATTTAAACATGTAGCAAAAGACGATCTTGTACAATTTTAGGGTGGGATCATGTTAAACCCAGAAAATCTAGCTAGATGATAATAATAATCAGAGTCCTCTGGAGCCTTGAAATTTTTCTCCAAATTAATGTAATTTCTGGGGGTCTGTTATTGAAAGCAAGTGCCTACTGTGCTCTTTTTCAGATAATGGAAATTCAGCTGAAACAAACAAAGGTGTAGGAATGGTGTCCCACTGTCATTTAGCTTTCCCTACCAGTCTTCTGATAAAGACATGTTGTATTCAGCAGCATACAGACTTAACAGCAAATCTGTCTACAAAATCTGGCCTTGCAGTGTAAGGCCTGTTGAGTTTCCATGGCAATGGCAACAAATTCCTCCCCAGCTCTTCAAAGTGAAAGACATATTTGTTTTGCTTGTGCAACTTTGTAGCACAAAAGCTCTCTCTCTTTTTCCGAGTAACACCTGCTAATCTGCACTTGGTCCCTTTGAAGCCTCCTACTGATCAGAAATTCAAATACATTTTTGCATGCTAATCTGAGTGCTAATCTAGAGTTTGTGGTTTTTATGTTCTGTCTGTGAAAACAGTGTTGTTTTTTTTATAAATCACCAAAAACGTTGGCCCTGATGGCTCTCCATGGAAGGATGAGCCGATAGGGAAATCAGGCTGCTGACAGCCTGGATGTGGATTCTCTCAAGGTGCAGTGCAGCTTGGACAGAACTCTCCGAGCAGGGCTCTTTAACCAAACATTTCCTCTCTGTGAAAAGGAAGAGAAAGGAGAGAGGGGAGAGAAAAAAGGGAGAAAGGCTTTCACATGGTGCTGGTGAGCACCCGTGGGCTGTGGTGTGGCAGGGCTGGCGGGGCAGCCTGGGCAACTTCACCTACCATTTCACACCCTGTTCCCCCATGTTGGCCCAACAAAGGAGCAAGTGTGGCTGTAAAGCCAAACAAATGTGTACTTGCTACAGTGATTTTTCTGGTCACCTGATGAAATTCTGGGCAGCCCCAGTGCTGAATTCACAGCCTGTGCTCCCCGGCAGCCGAGGAAGCTCCAGCCAGTGCCACAGTCCTGGGTGGATGCTGCACCCAGCGTGGACGTTGGAGCTGTGCAGAGTCCCCCCCACCCCTCTGGTGCCAGTGTGTGTGATGAAGCTGCCCAGGCTGCCCTTTGTCCCTCCCCAAGAACCCCTTTCCTCAATGCTGAAGTATGCACAGGGGGTCCCAAAGCTGCCAAGGGTCCTGCTGCTGCCCCTGCCTCGGGTGATCTGCCTGCCAGAGGGGCTGGAGGGTCTGATGCTCTGGTTGTCTGTAGCTGGGCATGTGGCTGTAGTGCTTCATGGATACTCAGAGGGATCTTTGCATCAATAGTATAGGATTCTAATGGTTTGCTCTTGTGGTGCTGCTGTGTCCACCATTTATCTGTGTCTGCCAAAGCACACTGAAACCCCTTGTCCCACGTCTATTGCAGCCCCCAAACTGCTGTCAGTTCCCTTCCCAGTGGTACTTCGTCCAGTGAGAGCCTCTGTTGGCAGTCCTGCATCAGCTGCAGGCATGCTTACGAGCTGTGCTGTGTCACTGCAGTGCTCCTTTGTGCTTCAGAGTTTTAAAACGGGAGGGTTTGCGTTTTACTGCAGCTTGGACATAGGTAAACCTCTGTGCCATAGTTATTTTAAATGAGCCAGTCCTCACAGAGCTTTACCTTGTTTAAAATGATCAGGTTTTTCCCACGACTTAAAAAAAAACCAAAACCAAAAACCCTTTGTGGTTGATTTCTTCTCTATATATCCACAGAATTATTAGTTTTTTCCTCTTGGACCAGATGAACAGTTTACCCACTTCTGAGAGATGCTCCGTATCCAGTACTTGCTGGCAGTGCAGGAAGCCATCCAGCCACCTCCATGACAGAGTTGCAGGCTGGGGAACTGACTCTCTCCATCTGTAGAGCAGGATCAGGCCCCCTGGGAATGCCATGAACAGAGCCCAGGGATTTCTGCCTGGGAGCTGATAATGTCCTGAATTTTATAAAATACTAACTTTCAGAAAAATCTTTATTTATGAAAGTTCACAGTGGTTTTCAGGGAAGACTGCATACTCACTGCTTCATGCAGGATGTTTCAAAGCATTTGAAAGAGGCTTTTCTGTTCATCATCTGCTGTCTCACTGCTATTCAGACTCTGCAAATTCTTTTCCTTTCTTTAGGGAGCCTGAGTGTGCAAGGAGGGCTATGGTTTCTGCAAGCAGAAAATACAACCATGGAATATAAACATGGCAGTAATTTCTTTAGGCCTCGTGATCTGTGAGGCATGTTGAACAGTTGGCAAAGGTCTGGGGAAGTTCTAGTGCTATACAGCAGCTCTAGATACGATGCTTTTCTGCCTGGCTTAGCTGCAGGATCCACACGCTCGGCACTGGAGAGGTCCATCCTGTCGGCTTTCCCGGCAGGGTGAGCCTCCACCTTTGAAGTCATGTGCCCACAGCTTGTGGAGCTGACTAATACATCAACATCAGTAATTTACCAAGGAGGGGAGCTAAAGAAAGCTGCAGCATAAATCTTGATCTGGCTTTATTCTTTTACTTTAGATTATATGTCTTTAAAGGAAAAATGCTGACAACATGCTTGCGCACAAAAGCCTTTTGAGCCAATGCCAAGAGTTTGTTCAAAACTGGTAAAAAGTAAGAGCTGGGATCTGAGAGCAGCACTGAATCTTCCTCAATTTCCTTGCTTTATTTTAATTTTCCAGCAGCTGAGGACATGTTCAGTATGCCTGATGCCTTTTGCTTTGAGGTGCAGGTCAGGGTGTGCTTTTGTCCTTTGGAACGGGCAAACTCTGGTGTCTGACTGGTGAGGATCTGCTGGAGTTGGTGTGTTTGCTTTCTCTGTATCTGTTACTCTTCAGTCTGGCGAGTGTGACTTCAGAACAATATTATTTGGACTGAGCTAGTGCAGCCAGGCAACAAGGGGCCTTGTGCCTCTGGGAAGAGCTTTTCCCCTCCATGGAGAGCAGCTTCATGAATGGTAACATCTGCAGACCAACATGCCTGCAAAGCTCCCTGTGCCCTCACAGGCAGGGCCAAGGTTCAGGCCATAGTAACCAGTGCAACCAAAGCAACAGCTGCCTCACCTTAAACATCCTTCTATGTGGCACAAATCCTCTGGTTTCTGTTCACTCTCATCTGGTGATGGGGTCTTGCTGCAGTAATACTGTTGGGCTTGTTTAGTGTTTGAGACATGAGGTCCTGGCGGCTAGCTGAGTCATCCTCAAGATTTCAAGCCACAGGGAGTAATTTTTTTTTTATGATGATTGTTCCTGGCTAAGGGGAGCTGACCCTATGTGTTTTTCTCCTCTCTGTAGCAATCTTGGTGCCTCCTCTAATACACTGGACAATGACCACCTGTGTCTGGCAGCAGCTATTCATAATTTTGTTAGAGGTCCCCTGCAAGAAATGCAGTCTGATAACTGCAGATATTGAGGTGGCTTTCTACCTGCAGAGAGGAGCACTGCTGGAAGGGTAGATGGAGGGGCTGCTCCTGCTCCCTCCGGAGCCCCAGAAAGGACATGGGCTATTCTCTGTATTTGCACGTGGTGACTGATTCACCCGTGTTATTATACAAAGTATGAACAGCAGCTTATTGACTTCTACAAACATTTCCTAATAGTGACTATGCTCCCCTTGAAATGCAGACAGCTCAGAGCCTGGAATTATTGAGGAGTTTAGGGCATGAATCCCAGGGAATCTCCTGCCTGAATCTCCTCCCTCCCCATGCCAGAGGAGGCCCAGCAGTGAATGTGCTGTTCTCGAGGTGCAGGTGTCCTGCTCCAGAGCTGTGTTCCTTGCTTTCTCCTGTGCCAGCTGCCCCTCCAGCTTGTACTTCCAGCTACCTCACATGTATCTAGAAGATGTGATGTGTTCATCTACACTGAAGCTGATGGGTCCTGAGTATCATGTCCAAATATTCATATATTAATTTTAAAAAAAGTAAAAGAAGGTATTATATTCCTAACCTTTTTTATTATTAATACATTGATGTATATGGAATGGCTACATCCCCAAAACTGTAGCAGTGATAAGAACATGCCTTTTTTTGCTTCTTAGGCTATATCGTGCACTAGTGTTACAGCCATCCTCCCCAAGAGAATGCAGTAAAAGTTCCTTTAAAACCTCAGGGGCTTTTGTGATCTTCTCACTTGCTATTTATAGCTGATTAAGGCTCAATGGTGTGATATAATGATAGTGCCTGCTATGCTGTATTGATCCCAGTGGGAACAAAGGGCATTCAGCACCTTGCATGATCAGACCCTTCACATCCATGTCTTGCTGCTCATTACAGAATATGAGCAGTAAAACCGAGCACTCCTAGATTTTCTTATTCAGACTCATTTCGAGCTCCGGCTCAGACTGGAGATTTGCTGAGTAAATAGTCTCAACAATAATCTCAGCCTGATTCCAACTAATTAAATCCTGTACAAACATCCCTCTCTGGGCCAATATAGCGAAAGACAACAAAAACACAGAAAACCAGACATAGCTTTCCTCCAGATTTTGCTCGGCCCTTTAATCCTGTATCTTTTGAAAGATAGTAACGTCCATAAGATGAGAGGTCAGCCTTCCTGCCCTCAGCATCAAGCAGTGGAATTTTTCAATAATGAACAGCTGGGTCACCAGCGACACAAAAGCTGCTGTAATATCCTGTAGGCTTACGGGGCACAACAGAAATCCCAAAGCAAATCATGATGTACACAGAAAGGGACCGTCCTTTTCTATTAAGGAGGCCACTTCAAACCAGTCTCGACACCACCTTTTCTCCAGCTTTTTGGAGGCAAGATTATCCCCTGCGTATATTTAATCACGCATTGGGGGGTGGCTTTGATTGCCTTTTTAGAGTCAGGGAAGTTAGAGAACATAGTTTGAAGGCTCTTATTATCAGTGGTCCATCCGTGTGCTCTCTGCCAAGATGTGTTTACAAACAACCATTCAGATGAGGGAGAACAGTAACCCTGCATTGGGCCCAAGGCTGGATTTTGCACCAGTTTGACTAAATTGATTGTATGACCTCACGCTCCAAGTAAGGGTGGTGAGAGCTTGTAGGAGGGGGAGGTAGGGGGGTGTTGCATTTGTTTTAATTTTTATAAAACCCTATGGAATTCGTGGCCTTTTCCAGAAAAAGTTACCTTGTAGGGTTTTTCCTAAGTACCCAGTTAAGCAAAAAGTAAACCAGGGTAACATGACAAAAAAAATAAATACTATAAAAACTTTGTAATGTATCACAAAAGTCAGCCTGAGATGTATGCAAGATATGTTAGAGATTCCTGATTAAAAGCAGTTTGTGTCAAGGAAGTTACCACTTGCAACATGTAGAACATCTGACAGTGATTAAATGGAGCTAGCTATTAGATTTTCCTAAAGAAACAATAGTTAAACATATCTCCACAAGTATGAAACACTTTATGTACTGTATCTGGTACACCTCATTTAAATTGACTTAGATGGAACAGACACACTAAGTCTAACTAGTAGGTTATTAAGAATATAAACCTGGTGCCCAAGAATTTACAATCAGTTATATGGGAGGTATCCTGACTTTCCTCCTTTTCCCAGGGCTTTCATTTACTAAGCATATGCTGTAAAGATGTCACATTTACAGCAAGGGACATGTTTAGGATGTTTCTTACAAATAGTTTTAAGTTACATACCTGTACCAAATGCCTTTTGCTATTCTGTAATGTGCTGTGTAAAAAGTCTGCCATCAAGAAAATGTGTGTTAAAGGCAGAATGTATGTGTTGATAAGAACACATTTGTAATTTATTTTTTTTAAGTTTTGCTTATTGGAATTTGTGAATTTTGAGTAGAAAAATGACAATTTTTTTTTCTACAGAGTGACAAGCTTTTCAGCTCTGTTAAACCACTTAGAGGTTTGAGAAATATGGTTTAAATTAAGCATATCATACTTATAATTCTGGTGGGTAACAAAAAGAAGAGGTTGGAGATTCATCCAGCCTGCAGTATTTGGTAGTTACAAATAAACTGTGTGCTATGAGTAATAATAACTTTCCTTAAATTTCCTAAGAAATACCTCCTTCTTTCATTGGCTTGTGGATCAGGAGGTGTATTTAGGTGGTTACTGCAGGGCTGTACTTGCACTTCGGTGCTCTAGTTCGTGTCCGTACATTGCAGGGGAGGAACAGGCAAGTCAGAAGACTTTGAGTTCAGCATTTCAATCTGCCTTTAATTATAAATTTCACTATTATTTTGTGAGATGAACGGGCAGAATTGCACAAGTAAACAGCTACAGTGGTGTTAAGTCCAATCAAAATCACTGTTTCAGACTAAGGAAATCTTAGAACCAGTGCTCAGGCCTCTTTTCTGTATGTCACTTATATAACGGTTTTAAAAAATATTTATGCTTCCTTTGACAGCTGAAGGAGGTCTGCTTTCCAGGCTGGCTTTTAAAGCCCTAACCTATCTCTCTCTCTTTATCTGTACAGGGTCAAGTTGGGAATTGCATTCAGCTCCTCCAGAGCAGAAGAATGCTGAGGGTCAGTGTTTAGTAGGTGGGAAATCATGTGAGCAGTCCTCTGGGGGGCTAAGAGCTAATTTATGGTTCAGTCCAAACTTCTCTAATTTGCATAATGCCAAGTCTAATAAAATATTAACAGGTAGCTTATCTCAGTTGCAGATAATTTAAGACAGACAAAAATTAAATTGGAAATTATTGCTTAAAAAATAGGAGAGAAAAGTTGAAAACAATGTCTTGAGAGTGGGAGACTTCATTTGCTACTTTTTACTCTCTTTTTCAGATTGAAAAAATTGTTTGCTGAGTTACTGCCAGGTAAAAGTCTGCCTTATGCACAAGGCTGTCCAGAGTTTGATATTTTTCATGGGAGTCACAAAACCACTGGAATTCCAAGGGCTGATGTGGGTCAGCCAGTGGATGGACTTAGAGGATGTGGCATGTATACTTCATGGGGTGGCAGTAACAGTCATGCTATAAGAAATGACAGCTTTAAAGGTAGTTGTTTTCTTGCAGTTGGATTCAGTTGAAATTAATAGGGCTTGAAGCCTTGCCAGGAGTTTGCTCTTAACCAAGAGATCATTACTGCAATTAGGTGATAGTTTTGACTGATATGTTCTGTGAAATGTCAAATACTGAAGTGTGTGTGGGAGCCCCGGTAGCCATGGGGCTACAGGACACTTCTGGACTCAGTGTTCAGCTCCAGGTACGTTTATCCCATCCTGTTCCTGCCATATGGGAGCTGATGGCTGAAGTCAGCTTCCATAACAAGGGAACAAAACACAGGAGTCAAGGCCCGTGTCTGCAGGCAGGGGAGCAGCCAAACTGGGTCCTGTGCTGGGGAGGGCAGGGGCTGGCACCACAGCTCCTCCAGCCCTTCCCCAGCTTGAGGGCACCTGCCTCACCTCCTGCTCCCACAGCACCCATCTTCCTGCAGGCAGGGCCAGGTGAGGTCAGCGCTCTGCCATGGTCGTTGCAGAAGATGCAGCTCATTGTGCTGGGCACGGGGCAGCAAGTCACTGCCATGAGCAGGGCGACTTGGGAAAGCCTGGCAAAGGGGGGGAGCGTGGGGAGCAGGGGCAGAACCTGCAGGAGCCTCCTGGTGCTGTATGGATGCAACACAGCTGGAAAGGTGAGGGGACACGGTGGTGGAATGAGAAAGTATGGTGTGATGATAAGGAGTTAAGATTTCTTCTGAATGAGTTAGAAAGCAGAAGTTTAAAAAGGTCCCACCTTTACCCTTGTGCTGGCCTGGGATGTGCCAGAGGGTCTGTACATAAAGGGCAGTAAAGAAATGTCTTCCATGAGCAGTTAATGGCAGAGGTGCAGGTGATCCCTGCTCCCTAGCAGAGGTTCTGTGGGTGCTGTGGGCCGGGAGCTCCCTCCTGCAGAGGGTCCCCATCACAGAACTCCAACAGGGCTGTGTCACAAGTTAAGGTGACACACACCAGTACCTCGGGGTTTAGAGATCTGTGCAGTCTGCACAAGTGCACAACTGAACACACTATGGACCTGTATGTCTGAATCCTATACAGATAATGGTAGTATTTGATATAATATAAAGGTCTTGTTTTTCCTCCTGAACAGACCAAAATTTTATTTCCCTGTTTATTCCCTCTCAATATTTCCTAATGTGGGAGTGTAAGTGCCTGCTGTATAGGTGCTCTCTTCTCTCCTCATGCAGCCATCATGACCCTGGGCAGGGCACTCTGAAGGCTCCTGCAGTATCTCATCTGTGTAGGTTTTTCGCTGACATAAAAACAGAACCCATCCCTGTCTTCTTCCTGTCTACCTCCCTTAAGCAAACATCAATAGCAAGGGCATCGCTGCTTCATGAACAGAACCTGCCTTTCTCCCCAAAGGGAGAAAACAGAAGCAAAACATCCACCACCCTTCTAACCAAGCAAACCCCCAAAACTAACCCATACACCTGTTCCCTCTGCTTTGTAATCTTGCCTTTCTCAGTGCAATGCAGGCACAGCAGGGCAGAAATGTTCCAGCTTCCATGTTCAGACACTGCCCAATTCAGCACTGGGGCCGTCTCTCTGCTCCACAGAGTGTATTTAATGCTGGGAAGCAGAACATGTCAGTTGTGCAAGATCAGTTCTGCATCCCTGTGTCACTGCAGAAGCCAATCCAGTTGCTTTGCATCTTTCTGCTTTTACAGGTCAACCCTAGTGTTTATTAAAAGATTATTTAACCAAATCAGGAGCAGAGCCTTATCAGGAAAGTAGTTGAAAGTTACTGACAAGCTTTTATTAATTTTTCATGAACTGACAAGTGATGGAAACTTAAGGTTGATTGTAATCTGGCATACACCAGCTTCAGAGTGCAAATGCACAGGCTTGAGCTGAGCTGCTTGCATCTTCATGACACCTGGATCAGGTATGTCTTGAAGTCCAGCTTCATTATAAGATAAACGATGGTGTGAACGTTCAACAAATAATGGTTGGATGTTCTTTATCCAAAAGAAACCATATAAAACACTCCTTCCAAGGAGGCATTAAACAAAATCAGTCTTTTGGAGGTGTAGGGAGGAGGCTGAAGCTGCAAGCTGTGATCAGGTGACAGAAATTTCTGTTAGAAAATAATACCTTCCTCTGGTTTCCTGAGAGGTTGAATATAAAGCATAAAACAAGGGACAGTGATGAAATCCAGAAGAATTACCTCTGTGTATTCTGCTGGAAGAAAGTAAACAAGTCCCAGTGTGCTGCCCAGGTACAGCAGGCACTGTTTGGACAGCTGCATTGCCCAGTGAAAGGGGCTTGACAGCACCTTGGTGATGGTAATGCTGGTTTCATATAAGACTCAAATAAAATTGTACATCTCTATAGAGAGAGCTGTGTTAATAAACCCTGCACAGCAGAGAAGCTGGATTTTCTGATGCATACCAACCACTAATGTAAAACATGCTCCAGTGAGAATTCTTTGAAAACCTGCATTTACTGCTGCAATAATAATAAAAGGTCACCTTGGATCACATTTGCAAAAGGTCAGACGCTGGTGGAGATAACAGCCTGTGCACACAGAGCAAAAGTTGGTAGGTTCATTGTAGTTCCATGTGCAGCCACAGCTGAAAACCAAACCAGGCTTAGACGTGGAAAGAAATATCTTCCATTTTGACTGATTCTGTGGTGAGAAAGGGATTATGCATGTAGTAACAAATGTCTCTGTGTCTGGTAAAAACAGTCCTAAAAGTCTGAAGTCTTTTTAAATGCATCACTGTGCTGAGCTCCTCTTGTATTTCCGTGCACTGGGATGAACGTGTGTCCCCAGAGGGATTGCACTAGCAGGGTTTCATGGAACAGCTTGTTTGATGTAGCAGGGCACAAGGTATCTAATGCAAAATGTTTGTATGCAAGCTTTCCATCTTGACATCTGTCATGTGAATCTCATCAGCATGGGGAATTGTTCTCCTTCATCTGGTGGGAAGTTTTTGCTATGAAATGGTTGGAGTTCAGTTGTTTGCTGCAGCAGATTCTGAGTTCTCTAAAGTCATTTCTGTGGGAATTTGGGAAACGCCTCCTGACAAGTTGCTGCTCTCTTCTCCGGCCCCCCGGAGCCCCACCAATAGCTGACAAACCTCAAGCACAAGGATAAAGAGGTTTGTACTGAGTACTGCCTCTCCAGCTGTTCCCGTTCAGATGTGCTAAAAATGCTGCAAGTTTATTCTCAATGTTGTGGCTTTTTGCTTTAAAGAAAATGTATTTCCTGGAGAGGTCCCCATAATTGAAATGGTCCCAGCAGGAATTTTTTTTTAAGCTGTATCAGGCCCAGCAGAGGCAATGAGGAGAGGGCTTGCGTGACTTAGGATCCCATCTAAGAAGCTTCAAGTCATCTTCACCATCTTGCAGTCCAGCCTCTCCAGTTCTATAAATTATGTGATCTACTCTTAGGTAGTTCAGGGGAAGTTAATTCAGTTGTGATGGATTTATGTTGTTTAGAATTATTCTGCTGGTGATATTTATTTGTGACAGGGGATGATCCAGAGATGCTTTACTGATGTTTGTAACGTGTAAATGAAGGTTTTTGCCTAATGAATTTATATTCCATCATTACCAAAGTGCACCTTCTTTTTCCTGTGTTATCTGGTGTTGGGTAGAAGACACAAGAAATGTGATTTATTTGTGAAAATGAAGCGTTAGGATGCATCACAGACTCCCAAATGCTTCAGTGAAAGAAGGAAGCATATATTAATGGCTGGAGTCTGCCCTTAAATCTGATCACATTCTCTGTCGGCCCCTAATTCCATCACTGTGACCCTGGTGCTATCAGGTGTAATATAAAGCAGCAACTGACAGTAGTTACTGCAGCTGCCCGGGTCCTGACAGGCTTTTACTGCTTACACAGGAGCATTCAGTTCCATTTATTGTGAGTCTCTGAAGGATGCAGAGTGATCAGCGTTCCTAGAAATGAATGGTCTGTTGATGTTGCTGATTTCATTTCTGGGCTGGCCGCGGCGCTCCCAAAGGCAGGGGCTGCTGGGCCTGGCTGTGCGTGGGGCTCTGCCCGCGCTGCCGCTTGGATCGGGCATG
>NW_009953489.1:340512-351381 GCF_000747805.2 Chaetura pelagica | reverse complement strand
GGTACCAGCCCAGGGCTGGTGCCTGCGGGATGTGGCTCCTGGTCCAGACTTGCCCTCTCACGCGGTCCTGTTGCCACACAGGTTTTGTGCCCTTCTGTTGGAAATGGGAGTGGGTATTGACAGAGATCAGCTTCACCATCTCCACTTTCCAAGGTGTCTGGATGGAATATTGATAGATGTGGCCTCGGAGTGACTAATTAGCATGCAGGATCCCTCAAACGGGTTAACATGGGATCTTTTTAATTGTCAAAAGAGTTTCAGGCTATTAGTGTTGGCATATTCTTCAATAATCTGTTTTATTTTTACCTGCTGGGAGCTTAATTAAAAAACAAAGAGGCTCAATTTAAAGCCCATTACTATGCTAATTTTGTAAGAACTGGGCGGTGATTAAGAAGCTTTAAAAAGAGGAGTTTAGTTTGCTCTAGGGAATGGGTTGGAGGCAGGTTTTATTTCGTTTCATTAGCTAGCTACAATTATTTATAAACTAAATGGAAATGATATTAAAGAGTAATGAAAAAAACAGCATCTATGTATTATTGAACAGCAGAACTTTTTTTAATTTAGCATCGAAGTGTGCAGAGCCTTTATTACTGCAACTTGCAGTTAACACAGCTAAATGCAGTTGTTAAATATAAGAGGCTTTTTAACTATGCCCATAAATACAGAGCTGTCTGGTTTGCTTTTCCTATAGATCACTACAGTAAGTTTATAAAGATATCAGTGTGACAATAAAGATGAACTACTGTCTCTTTTAAAAAAGATTTTATGAGTTTTATGTAGGAAAATTTCTTAACAGAAAAATAGCAAATACTTTTTTTTTTTTTGTACTAAGCATGTAACATACAATCTAACAATGCCACAAACTTTCTACTCTTACACAAGGCCAAAGGAACATGTGCAGTTCCAGCAGGGTGAGGTGTACCTGGGAGGATGCTCAGCAGCTGAACTCCAGGCAGGGGCTGGTGTAGCAAGGGCTGGAGATGTTTGTGTTCGTTGTCTTTGTGAGGGCAGGACAGCCTGGCTTCTGGCCTGGGCAGTGGGAGGATGGAGCTGTGGGTGCAGATATGGCATAGGACAGGGAGAGGCTGGCAAGAGTCCAGGATAGGGTTCCAAGCCTGGGCAATGATTTTGAACTGAATCCCCAAAACAAGGGTAACTGTTTGTGGTATCTGTGAGGATGTGAACAGGGAGATGTGCCCTGTATCTGCCAGAGAAACTGGTAGAACTGGTGTCTATCTTTGAGCCAAGGGAGGACAAGGAGGTGCTGAGCTTGTGTCTGGAGGAGCCATGTCTCTGGTGGCATCAGGGCCTTCTACAGAAATGACACTTCCCTATAAAATATGTAGCTGTTCCAGTTTGGCATGAATGAGGTCTGGTTAGCCTGGCCCACCCAGCAGCTCTGTTAGTTTAGTGTTTGGATTCACCCTAAGACAGTTGCTCTGGTCTTGTAAAGCAGCACAGGCTCCGTGCCCCTGTGTCAAGTGCTGCTGCTGTGTGCTGAAACCCTTCCTACCACGGCTTGTTTTGGGAAAGCTCTCTTGGGATGGGAGTGGGAGGAAGCCTGGACCAATGGCCAGATCGTGGTGTCTGCCAGGCAGAGGCTCTGATGAGGAGGAAAGGTGGCTGGAAAGCCAGCAACTGCCACCAGTCACCACCACCAACCGCCCTTATGGGCTGCTCAGAGCTGCTGGTGTTTAACCTCGTAAGGGTCCATCTCTGGCTGCAGCATGAAACTGTGAGGTTGAACAGGCTTTCCAGAGTATATTTTCTCCCATAAAAGAAGACATTAAAGTGTGATGTGAACAAGCAGGGATATGTAAGAAACCCACACCATTTGTGTATATATTTGCCTGAAAACTAATATACAAAGAAACAGCAGGACTTCTGCTGTCAGTGTCTTCTGTGTGGATCCTGGAGCCATCTAGACTGTGTCAAACTAAAGCTCATCGTGCTATTCTCACAGTCACACTGGGGAGAAAATCCTAATGCTGCAAGTCTGCTTCTTCTCTGGGTAAACTCAGGGCACAGGGCTGCCTCTTGAGATAAAAGTCATGCAGTAGAATAGCTTAAAATCCTCTTTTGGTTCTAAAGGCAAACCGGGCTATCCAGGATCCCCGAGGTCTTAAATGTCCCTTGGCCTTCTTTTGACCCTGTATACACCTTACATTCTTCCTTTAATGATTGACACTCAGTGGGTATGTGCCTTGGGGCATACTGAGGTTGTAGCTGCTTCTTCATCAAAGCATCTGTTTACAGCTGGTTTGAGTTGGATGCCAATAAACAGTATTCTTTTTGTCTCAAAATAAAAAGCAGCTTAAGTCCCTAATGATAAGGATTTTGTGCTTTGTAGAGGAAAAATTCAGCTAGGTTGGGACAGCCAGTCACTCAACAAGTCAGAGTACTTTATACTTCCAGCTAAACCGCTTTTATCTCCTCAAGTGAGTGGGCTATAGATTCTTATCATTGTGGCAGAAGTGATGAGGGTAACATCTTTAGTTGGAAATCATTGGCAACATGTGGAGAGAGCTTAAGATGTTGTCACACTTTAACTTGGTCCTAATCTGTTCAAAGGCAGTTCATACTTCCTAACTGCGCCAGCAGGTAGTGAGAGAGAGTCAAAGACCATCAGGGTAAAACAGCTCATGCTTTTAACAGCTTATGCTTTTCTTTGGAGAGTTTATGACTTTCATAACGTGTGTACGAAGAAACTGCAGCAGTAACTGTTATTGTCTAAATGAAGAGCTTATGTTCACCCAACCATATTTCATTAACTTGTACACCCAAGCTTCTACATTTCCTGCCTGATTGGTGCAGCACTAGAAGGAAATCTCTAGTATTTTAATGCCTATTGTCAGTGAAATGAGAACAAGAGAAATGCACAGATGAGCTGTGTCCATCCCAACCATGGGTCCCGTGCCGCGGTGTCACCTCGGCTGGTCACAGTGTGGCCAGTGCCAGATGGATTGTGGGTTGTGACACGTATTGAGGTGGGATCCAAAAAAGGAATAGTTTTCCTTCCAACAGCAAATTGAGACACTGCTAACAATGCTTTAATGTTGATGCTGGGGAGTCTTCGAGGGAGTAGTAGAAAAAGATTTGGGGCTGAACTCTCAATGGAGTGAAGAGGTTCTAGAGTTTCCTCACCTGTGAAGGAGGACTCCATCCTGGCACTGGTGTGTCAGAGGAGTTCATTTCACTTACCTGAAGCAAAATCTGACACCACTTCTCCTTTATCTTTAGCAGATGTTCTTAAGAACCTCAATTACTGTTGAGCAAACATTCTATTTCAGCAAATATTTTGTGAATTAAAAAGTTCTTTGTCAGCTTTGTAGCTTTGTACAGTCAGAGCAGGATTTTTTTTCCAACCAGATATTCCACAGAGCACCTAATTTTTCAAAGCATGGTACCCTCAGGAGTACCATGGCACATCTCTGTGCTTTTATAGAAGAATTCACAGCCATACACTTTTTCTCACCAAAAGTAAGGAATGCTGTACTGATATGGTGGGGATTTTGTGCACTTTGTCAGCCATTCTATTTTTTTCTGTGTGTATAATACATATACATACACATAACCAAAACTTTAGTATTTTCCAGCTTTGACCTACTTACAAGTTTTCATTTAATTAAAAAAAAAGAATCTGAAAAAGTTAATAAAATGTTTAGACAAACCTTTCAGTCTGTGAGCTTAACACTTCTCCTTTATCTTTAGCAGATGTTCTTAAGAACCTCAATTACTGTTGAGCAAACATTCTATTTCAGCAAATATTTTGTGAATTAAAAAGTTCTTTGTCAGCTTTGTAGCTTTGTACAGTCAGAGCAGGATTTTTTTTCCAACCAGATATTCCACAGAGCACCTAATTTTTCAAAGCACGGTACTCTCAGGAGTACCATGGCACATCTCTGTGCTTTTATAGAAGAATTCACAGCCATACACTTTTTCTCACCAAAAGTAAGGAATGCTGTACTGATATGGTGGGGATTTTGTGCACTTTGTCAGCCATTCTATTTTTTTCTGTGTGTATAATACATATACATACACATAACCAAAACTTTAGTATTTTCCAGCTTTGACCTACTTACAAGTTTTCATTTAATTAAAAAAAAGAATCTGAAAAAGTTAATAAAATGTTTAGACAAACCTTTCAGTCTTGTGAGCTTAAGGAAATAATCCTCTTTGCATGCCTAATAATGTTGTTGGTGTCTAATGGGATTTCATTTTCACACATGTGGAAGTGTCTTGTGTGATATGTGTTTAACTGCTGGGATAACTTAAAACCTGTGCTAATGTTCCAGGCAGAAGGAGGGTCTGGCCATGCTTTAGGGCCTCACTTATTGATAAAACTTTTGGTTTAGAGAGCCTAGTTTACCAAAGCCTAAGTGCAAACACAGATGCTGATAGCTAAGTCTTTAAGACTCTTGACACCATATTTGGCCTTATAGGAGCTAGATTTGGGTAGTTCCATGTTCATCTAAAAATTCAGTTTATAGAGCAACTACAGAAACTGACCATACTAGAATAACTAGGCTGGTCTGTTTTTATTAACATAAAGATGAATCAGATGTTTGGAGTCTACAAAAATGCCTGTATTAAGAGCTATTTATTTTCCACTGTAATATTAATAAATAATTGACATTATGTTAATAAGAGTGACTCCACATTACAAGAATAAATTACCATTTGTAGATGTTGCAGGACACACCTTCAGTTGCATTAATTTTTGGGTTTTGGTGTGGATTTTTTTAGTGTTCATTTTCAGTGGTCCTATGTACAGTTTCTCCCCAAGACTCTGTTCCTCTGTCTTACCAGAAGAATAAAGTTTGTGAAAGTAGGAGGGTAAAGAGAAACCATGTGAGATGATTGGGGGGAAAAATGTCACCTGTTAAAAGGTGAAGGTAATAGGAGCATGATTTAGAGCAGAATATAGCAGAGACTTTTGTGAGAGAAACAGCAACTTTCCATGCTTGTATGGTGATTCTTGGGTTAAATTGCTATCTTTGAGTTCTGAACTTGGAAAGGTATTAAAGTGGAATTAAACCTTTACACAATCCAGCTCTTGTGTCATTCAGGATTTTTTTGGGTTCTGTTTAATTGTACATCACAGCAGGGTTCTGAGTGACTGGTGCTCTAAAGAAATGAGGGGTAGGGTTAAGTCTGCAGCCCACTGCTCCCTGCTAATCCTTCTTGTTCCTTGAAGAAGGATTTACTTTTGCTGCCAGCTTGTGAAAGACTTTCCTCCTCCCGAAGAGATTGTTGTGGCTTTCCTGGGGAGGTGTGGTTGCTATAGCAGGGAGTCAAGCCTGGGTATTCTCTCAAACCCTACTAAGAATGGGCCAAAAAAGAGCCGAAGAAGAGTAAAACTGGGGATTAAAAAATGGAACAATGGGAGACAGGAAGATAGGAGTGGGAACAAATGGGAATTACAGCACAAAAAATAATGCAAAGTGACAAAAAGAGGAAATAGAAAAATAATAGCTGACAATCTGGCTGAAAAGAGAAACACTACAAAAGAACAATTTATTTTCAACAGGCTAAGAAAGTAAAAGGGCATCTGGGAAATAAGAGACAGGCCCGTGTTGAGGGTTTTTTTGGTTCTTACTGTAGTGCAGACATATATGCAGCAAGTACACAAAACTTTCTCCAGACCCTCTTCTCAGTTCCACCTTTGCTGCAATCTGTTTATTCTTGAGTTTTAAACTGTGTATTTACTTATTTGTTGGTAAATTATATTTCTCATTGTGTCTCTTCCTAGAGACTAAATGCATGGTAATTTGGGGCTTTTCATATAAAATATTGACATGCAGATCAATAACAGAAGAAAAGATTCAGCTCTGCTCAAATTCTGTTCTTGAATGTTTTTAAAGAAGTAACTGCCTTCCTGAAAATGCCAATGGGCACTTGCTTTTGCTGCTGCTTAGTGGAGAGAAATTCTTCAGGTCTTGCCATGGCAATGCCCCGACACAAGTACCTGGTTCTGCCCCTGCCGGAGCGGGGCATCCCTGCCTCCTCACCTTCTCAGTCAGCTCCTCACTAGATCAGAAAGAGCTTACCCTGAGGATTTTTAGCTGCTGAATTTCACTCCTAAAATGACTTGGTCTGCAAATCAAATGCAGCCTAATTTTGCAGTGACCCAAACATTTCATCTCGGTGAAAGAAGCAGAAATTTTAGTTCAGTTTCAAGTTTGTCACATTACAAATACAATTTATAAAGAAGCCAGTCCCACCCACATCTAACAGCAAATCTCTCTGAATGCTTTTCCTGCACCCTACTGCTTTATATATAGGAGAGGCAGAGAGATGTAGCAGATGAAACATTTTGTTTATGAAGTGTCTATGTTTTGTTTTATTTCACACGTTTTTGCAATATAGATAACAGATTACACCACAGAGCTTTCATTGCCTTGTGCTATAAAGATACTATAAAGCCTTTCTGGGTATTAATAATAGATTGTGTTGATGAGTTTGGAGAAGCTGGCAATAGACCCCCCACTGTAAAGACATTAACACCACAGGACTAAGGTATCTTTCCCTTGCAAATCAGTTGCTAAATTGGCTGTGCTGATGGGTTTGGGCACAAGCTCTTGAACAGCATCAGTGCAGCAGGCACAGGAAGTTATTTTGTTTTATACTGGCAAATAACATTTCTTCCTCTTAATGGTCTTAGTTGAGAGGAAAGGCCCTGTGTAAATTCTTTCCCTTTTTTTAGAAATAACTGAGAAATTACATTTGAATTGCTTTGACACATGATTATTTTTTTTGTAAAAGTGAAGGCCAGGGCAGTGAATCACCACCAGCACAATTTCCCTGCTCACAGGGCCTTTAGGGTGAATTTTCATATAAAAATTATATTAGAAGAATTTCCCTGTGTTGTTGGCGATGTAAATTCAAAGGCAACTGTAAATTCAGTGTGCCACTTAGTGAACAAGAAGGATAAGACATCTCATCAGACTAGTGAATATTCAGCACGCTGGAGATGGGGCCCTGGCCCAGAGCTGGGCTATGGAATGAGGTCCCCTCTCCAGGCAGGGATGAGGTTAACAGGTAGAAAATAGAGGTGGATTTAGTTTAATATACCTAAATAAAAATCCAAAGGAAGAAAAAGGAAAAAAATGTTGGTTTTCAGTCCTGCCCTTGCTCAGCAGAGTTGCAGAAGCATAAACTCCCCAACACATACTGAGCTTTTACAGCACTTGGGTGTAGTTTGGAGCAATACAAAAAGCACAACAGCAAACGCCTATTTACCCTGTTTTAAACTTGTAGACAAAAATAACATTATTTCCCAAATGTTTGCACTGCCTAAAAATATCATTCTAACAAAATCATCATATTTTGTTAATCCATTAGGCTTCGTAATTGCAGCCCTGGCTTTATCAATTCAATTGGCGCCCTTAACTTTTATAACAGTTTCTATTCTACAGAACAGATTAGGAGAAAATTGCAGCCATAATCTGTACAGTGCAATTGCTGTGCTATAAAGAGGAATGGGAGTAGCTGAGAAGAGCAATTGGATTCCCAAAGGTGGAGCACAGTAGAGCAATATCAGTGACTTTGTAAATGAAAAATTGTTTTAATTCTCTTCTAACAGCAATAATTTGATTCTTCATAAATTTTTCCATCAAAGTGTTGTAAGGAAAAAAATGCTATAAAATAGAACTCCATGGCAGTGATGGAAGACTGTTGAACAAAGTGGTCAATTAGGAAATGAAAATTAAGCAAAGAGAAGAATCTATTCTGTCACATTCTGCTTGAAGCAAGAAACTCCTCTGTACTTTGTTTTATGTTTTGTTTTATAGTTAAGGAAGATGTAACTTTTTGGTCATTCTGGCCCCACTTGAGCAGGTTACATCAGGATGACAGCTTTGAGCTCTGTCTTTATGCATGTCAGGGAATTCATTTGCTGGGACTTTTCTATTTGTCTCAGCATTGTGGTTCTGACCCTGGAGCCACCACTGCATGGAGCTCTGGGGCGGCCGGTGAACACTGGGTCTGTGGGTTGGGGACTGGGTGGCTGGGGATTCCTATGCCAGGTGATCTGAGGACCCCTTGAGGGCCCTCAGGCAGGGTTCTGAGCTCGGCTCAGGAGGGCAAGTCAGCTTGCTGTCCCCAGATGGCTTTTTTTTACTTTGATGAAAATATATAAAGAGAGAAAATTAATGTGGGGCAGGAGACTTCCTGGCAGTTCTCATTTCTGTTGCAGTAGAGGCCAGCAGTGGTGGTCCAGCCAGGAACAGCACGTGGCAGAGGTACACACAGCCCCCCCATCCCTGCCACTGATGGGAAGTAGAGTCTAAAAATTAATCAAATCCTGCTCCAGTCGGGCTAAATGGAACTTTTTATTCCAGTGGGAAGGAAAAAAGGGGTAATATTTTTGTGGATATGGATTTGTGACACAACTTAATCATCTCTGTATGGCCATCCTGTGATGGGCCTGGGGCCCATCTTTGGTAGGCAGAGTGGTTACATGAGGTTGTTTGGGGGGTCTGACTTTGGTGGGCAGAGCAGTTACATGAAGTTCTGGCTCTGACAGTGTCCATGGTCAAACTCCCACCAGCTTCACAGCAAGATTTCACTTAGGGTGGGGTAACATATGGTCTCTATTTTATGTTAGGTGGCCTTTGTGTGGCAGTACAGCACTTCTGGTGACAATTCAGGTAAAACGTTCATGAGAAGGAAAAGTAGCTCTGTCCTGAGATGTGCCATGTTTCCATCTGTGAATCCAAACACACACTGAAGCTTGGTTCTAATGGCAAGCTTTCACCAGTAGTTAATGTTCTTACTGCAGAATCAGTGGAGGAAGGGTTAATAAATATTTTTTCAGTTCTCCCTAAAGAAGAAAAAGGTTTCTTTGTTTCAGTTTCTCTCTAAATATTTTAATTTTTTTCTAGAAACTTTTAATTTTTGCACATTTTATTACTACTCAGTGAAAGGGAACTAGCTTTCTTTTACTGAGGTTTCAGCTATGAAATTGGCTTTAAACTATGGAATTATTTTTTCTGCAGGGGAAAGTATTTAAGATGGATTGTTTCTTTTTTTAGGGTTCCTTTTTTTTTTCAAATAATAAAATTCTAATATTTCTGTTTTGCTTTAGTGCATTTGAGATGTTTTGAATGTTCAGAATTCAGCGTAACCAAACAACAGTTTTTCTTTTTTATAAGCACCCATGAGCTGTGACGCTACAAAAATGTTTAAGTTCTATGCTGGAAAAAAGCCCTATGCAGAGTGTGTTCCCTACTCTGTCACCTAAGGAAAATGGAAGTATCAAAATTTCTCGCAAAGAACAAGTAGCAAATGTCATTAATTAATAATTTGATTTCTTTTCTTACTAAAACTCAGTTGTTTGAAAAGCATTATATATTTTACTTCAGCTCTAACATATTTGGTAGTATGGGAGTGCCAAGCAACCTCCCAGCTGGCTACATAGGCATGGCAGGGATGTCACATACAGGCTGTAATCAGCAAGAAATTGTCAGAGCTAGAGACTAACTGCAACATTTACAAAAGCTCGTGACCACCATCTTTGCGTATTTATTAAATAAAGAAGAACCAGCGATCTGCTGTGGTTTCTTGGAACACATAATGTCAGAGTAACAAAAAGGAAAATGATTTAATGTCTCCGATAGGTAGACAGCAGCATCTGCCTTCTTGCATGTATCAAACACAGCTTAATAACTTCCTATTTACAGCTTCATGGCAGAGGTCCAGTAAATAAACAACCTGACTGAATTAGTCTATTTTTATACCTCTGTCCTGTGTAACAAACCTCTTGAACCACACTTAATATGAACAGCAAATTTTGCACTACACATGGAGATCTCTCATCACAGATTAAATTAGTTATAATAAAACAATTAAAATCTGTTTGCCCAGAGACAGGAGGAAATGAAGGACCTGTGTGAGCAGCAGAAAGGTAAAAGGGGTGGGTTGTCAGGACATCAGAAGAGTAAACAGCAGACCCGTGATTCTCAGGGTCAAACTTACTGCAAGATAACTGTGCAAGAGATAATAAATCAGTAGTACGTATTAAACACCAGATGGTTGTGCCCATGCAGGAAGGCACAAGAGATCATGTAACTGTGGTTGTTTCTAAGGGTTACTGATTCAGCCTGACTTCACAGGGATATCCTAACAAATAAAATCTTTATGGCCTCTTCCGCTGGTGAACATTTTCATCTACTGTTTAAAGGCAGGAGCACATGTCTTAGCTTTTTCATTGCCCCTAATATATATGCAAATTTAATTTGCTAAGTTCACACAGTTTAGGCTGGTGACGATTTTTTTACTATCTAGTACTGTAGAGTAGCTTCACAGTGATTATTAAAATACTCAGATGGACAGACAGGCCATTGTTCCAAGCTTTAGCTCAGCTGAATCCCCCAAGTGTTTTGGGCATAGAGGCAAACACACTTAAAACTCCTGAACCTATTGAGTTGTCTTTCAGAATTGTCCAGGCAACAGAATTTATTTATAAAACTCTTGCAATCGTTGATTCAAAACAAGGTTTTCTTGTTCTGCTTTTCTCCTTTGTCCTCTTTGAACAATTTTCTTTGGAATGTTTTCGTTGTGCTCAGGAGTCCGAGATTTCCTGGGGCTTCTAATAAAGGCATTTGATTTCCACTCTCCACATACTTTAACAAGTCCAAGGATTTTGAGGTTTGACTTAAGAGAGCTGGATATAATCAGCCATGGGGGTAAAAAAGTTAGAGTTATGCAAATTATTTGTAAAATGTATAGAAAACAAAAGAGGTATTTCTTTAAATGTGGTTGGTGTGGGACAGTCTTTGTCTGGGCACAGCCTGTCTGCATGCTGCCCTTCGAATTTATGGCTCTGATGGAAACCTGTAAAGGGGTGATCTGTAAAGTATTCCTGCT
>NW_009953489.1:339476-340481 GCF_000747805.2 Chaetura pelagica | reverse complement strand
AATCCTTGGGCCTTCATAGTCGAGCCTAATCCTGTAACAGTTGTTCTCAGAGCCCAAACCCTTGGAACTACATAATTGAATGGCGCCCCAGAACAGTTGTCCCCAGACACCAAACCCTTGGCCCTACATAGTCAAACCTAGTTCCTTTACTGTTGGCCACAGGACCCAAACCCATGGCCCTACATAGTCAAACCTAATCCCGTAACAGTTGCCCCCAGACACCAAACCCTTGGCTCTACATAGTCGAACGTAGCTCCTTTACTGTTGGCCACAGGCCCCAAACCCATGGCCCTACACTTCTCAACAGGTTTATTACCATTCGTTTAATAAAATGAACAGTCTAATGAGCAGTGGTTTAGATCACAGATACCAAAGTCTGGTCATTTGTCAAGATCAGTTTCCTGTTGTGAGATTGCTGTGTGCAAAAAAAAAAAAGTGCATAACCTTGGGTTACTCTCTGGAAGCTGAAAAAATACCTAGAAACACTTTGTAAGACTGATTTAGTGAAGATTTTATAATCTCAGAATTAAATCCTGCACAGTGCAGTGTGTGTGTGTTTGTGCAAGTGCGTGTCACAGTGCAGGGAGCACCGAGTTGCGGGTGTGGAACCCTCTGATGGTGACAGCGCGGTGAGGGACCCCGCGCACTGCTAACTCCATGTGAATTGCAATGAGTTAATGCCGCATGGATGACACTGTAACTGCCTTTGGAAACACGGCTGTGAGGGCACCGTCTGTCTGGAAATCGCCAATTGCCAGTGAATAACAAACTATTCTCTATGTATGTGTTAGAACTTTTTTATTTTGAAGAAAGAAAAACCGCCAAAAAAAGCCGCACGGGAGCGGAGGTGCTGCTCGGCAAAACACCCACGGGACGGGGCTCCGCGAAGGGGACTGATGTGCCCGCTCCGCAGGGCCCGGGCTCTGCGCGCTCCGGTGCGCGGGGCTGCGCGGGGCTGCGCGGGGCTGCCCGGCCCTGCGGGCGCGCAGGTTCCGCGGGGCTCGT
>NW_009953489.1:321705-338959 GCF_000747805.2 Chaetura pelagica | reverse complement strand
GGCTGAGGCTGCGGGGCTGCGGGGCTGGGGCTGCGGGGCTGGGGCTGCGGGGCGGCCGGGCCGCCCAGCCTGATGCCTTCACACTACATTGGCTAATCTTGGGAGCTTTTAAGTGTGCTCTATCATAGTAACAGTTCACGGACAAACGATGCAGGCTTAATTGAACTGAGCCAAATAGGTTTAGGCAGTTAAATAGAAACAACTTTGTAAGGGCTTAAAATCAGTTTTCTCTTTTTTTTTTTTTCCCATTTGTGTTTTAATCCTTTCAAATATGTTATTGTGTATAGATAGAAATATTTTCTGCTTATGAATTCGATAGCTAAAACGTATTTTTGTGATGTTTACTAGTCAGAACATAAAAGAATGGTTTTCTGTTGAAGTTTGCATCTAACAGAAGAAAAACCTTGCAGACAAACCCATTAGCCTGTATGAAATAAGATGGCCCATTTATCAGCAGGGGCTGTGGTTCCTGCATGGCGTCAGTTTCCCCTTAATAGATTTAATTCATCGTGTACCCAAAAAAGAGCCACCCAGTGCACCTTGCATGGCTGTGCCCTTGTGGCTGTGGTTGTGCAGAGGTGCCCCAAGCCAGCAAGGTTCACAGTGCAGATCCTTGATTGGATCAAAAGAGATGGGGAGAAGCCTCAAGTTCTTGGGCACTCAGCCTTTCTTTGGATGCTGTATGCAAATGTATTTACATTTTTTCCCTCCTGCCCATTCCGTGGCTCCATCCTTGCTGAGGAGCCAGTAACTGCCATTTTGCTGTGCTTCTCAGCTCATACAAAATGGAGGCTTTGGAGGAATCGGTAACTACCACAGCCTGTGCCTTCTAAAACCAAAGATGATCAGCCTTTATAAAAAAGGGGATAATTTTGAGGCTGAAAAAATGAATCAGCATACCTTACCCTAAAAGGCGGAATCTCCTTTTTTTTCTGGTGGGCACTTGGGTGCAGTTTTGTTTGTTTCATCGCTGAAATGTAAATATCAGTGCACCTTGCACTTTGATATATTGCCAGAAAGACACTGAATTTCAAATCACCAAGCCCACTGTGTCATACAGGGATGTAACTCAGCTATTCATCTTTATTTGAAGCAGCTCTCTTTCAAAAAGCTCACTTAGGGAGATTCCAGTTGCCATTAGAAAAGCAAAATAAAATTAATCTAAGTCATTCTCACTTTATCTTAGAAAATTAATGATGGATGAAAGAGGGGGTTTATAAAGGCTTAATAATAACTAGTCTGGAATATGGTGTATATTCTAGAACCTGTGATTATAGTGGTAATTTAGCAGATTGTATCACTGCCTATATCTGCCAAAGGACGTTTCACACAATTTAAAATGCACAGTACTCCCTTCAGAGACAGGTTGTTCTGGAATAACTCAACATCCAAAGAAAAGCCATGTTATTTCACTCCTATCAATTGCATGTGTGGGACTGCATGTGTGTGTTGTCTTCTCAGCAATAGCACTAAGTTTTCACGCTTGTTTCTGTGTCCATTTATCAGTCTCCTCAGACAGACAATGCCAAAAATGGAAAGTCATGAAATCTATTCAGAATATGGTTTAAGAGTCGGAACTAGAGAGCCTGTATAATACAGAGTGTGAACTGGCCCTGCCTCTGAAAAGTGAATTAAAATAAATTAGGTTTTGAACGAGTCATCCAAACTCTGAGAGGTCCTTTTTGTTTCTCTTTTGAACAGGAACAAAACAGTGAGATAAGGATAAATCTTAGTGGTTTTTATCCAGCAAAGGTGATTTGGGAATCTCTAGACCAAAGGGACTGAGATTTGAATAAATTGCATGCCTGTGATGTTTCCAAGACTAGGGATGCAAGTCTCCCAGTGCGTGAAAGCATCAGCCAAGCTGATCTGTAGTTAAATTAAATAACTCGCTGTATTTAAATCCATGCAGTGTATGATCTGACGTTGCCTTTGACTGTACTGCCTCTCTCTGACAGGCTGTTTGCTGCCAAGTGCAGTGGCTGCATGGAGAAGATTGCCCCGACAGAATTCGTGATGAGAGCCCTGGAGTGTGTTTACCACTTGAGCTGCTTCTGCTGCTGCGTGTGTGAGCGACAGCTGAGGAAAGGGGATGAATTTGTTCTCAAGGAAGGGCAATTGCTC
The DNA here is from genome assembly GCF_000747805.2 of Chaetura pelagica. Lineage (NCBI taxonomy): Eukaryota > Metazoa > Chordata > Aves > Apodiformes > Apodidae > Chaetura > Chaetura pelagica. The sequence continues at coordinate 336,835 of NW_009953489.1, read as the reverse complement.
TGCAAAAGTGACTATGAAAAAGAGAAAGACTTGTTGAGCTCTGTCAGCCCAGACGACTCAGACTCAGGTGAGCTTTTCCCGCAACTGCTCTGACTGGAAAAGCTGCAAGGGTTCGTAGAGCTTTCTTACAGAAAAGCGTATCCATTTGCACGTCCACTTGATCCATGTGCAGATGCCACCCATGCAAATTAGCAGGCACAGCTGAAAAAAAATGCCTACTTGCAGACTGTTCTCCCTAACTTGACTTCCTTAACTTGCTGCTTAGTGCAGGACAAAAACTTTTAAATAGTTTTTCTGTAAGATGACAAAATGTGACTCCAGCTGGCTTCAGTCATGTCAGGCCCCATTTGAAGTGTGCTGCTTTCCATAGGCATCTTCCATCCACTTAACCCGTTTTTCAGGGAGTCTTCTACACATATGCTTTCAGCACTGAGCTAGGAAAATGGGCTAAGTAGCAATAAGATTTTGAAGAGTTAATCACAAACGGTAAGTTTAAGAAAAACTACAACACAGAAGTACTGAGGGGAATCTGAAAGAAACCAAGGAATAGGTTTGTGCTCCAGCAACAGCCTGTGCAGGCTGGGAAAGCAGACCCTCTGCTGGCAGGGCAGGCAAGGGGGCTCACAAAAATAAAAATACAAAGCAGTAACTCAATTGAGGAGTTTAGGAGGGTCTGTTTCTGCACATTGTCAATCCAGGTACAGTGGTTGGCTCTGCAGACTGCCATTCTGAGTTCTGGCAGTATGTCTCTCTCTTCTGTGCTAATGAGGCTCTAGTTTCTGGTCATCTCTGTTGTTACTTGCTGTTTTAAGTCAGCCCAGGAACGGATCTATGTTTTGACCCAAGGATAGCTGCATAGGGGTGTGTGTGCTATGTATGGTGAGAAGTTAGGCATGCAAAGTTTGCCTCTTACAGGCCTCCAGGCATGTCCTTGAGGTCCTCTGCTGTTCCTGATGAATGCAAATGGCTTAGGATCAAGGAAAGACAAGCTGGATAACACACTACTGCTAGTCTGCAGTGTGACCTCTCTCTTCAGGGGGACCTGAACGGGTATGAACAGTATGATTGCAAATCTCTGCACCACTCGGCCAAGGAGTTAAGGCAGAGGGACACCATACTGTGACCAGAGCTTCTGCCTTCTCCTGAAGACAAGCAGAGCCCTCACATACAGCAGCTGATGGATGTCTTCCCCCAGTGTTATGGAGAGACAGATACTTTCTTTCTCTACCCGTCTCCTAGGGGAGGTTCTAAAAGAGAGTGAGCAAAAACCTGCTTACTGCCCGTCCAGGGCTAGGAACACAGTACTGCCCAGGAAGAATAGTTCCCACACTGGAGTGGGGTTGTCCAGCCCAAATCCAGGGGATCTAGGGATGGTTACATTGAGCACTGGCTCCCCAGCAGTTTTAGGACAGATAGGATGCTTCCTTCTTGTGCTGTATGCACCCAAGGAGACTGGAACCCTTCTGCTGCCAGTGTGCCCTGGCTGATGCCAGGACTGGAGACTGTACCAGACTGCTGCCAGCCATCATAATTGCATGCTTGTTTCCCAAGAAAACGTCTAAGAAAATCTAAGAAGATCAACAATTACCATTCCATTAAGCGTCCAAATGACATGAATGTTTGCCACTGGTTTATGGGAAAATGCATTATTCCAATTTAGCTAGGAGCAGTAATTATCCTTAATCTCTAATCTGAGAGTCATGTTCTCCACATTGCTGAAATTTATGTTTTTGTGTCAGGAATGCTGCAAGACAAAGGTCACTGCTGACTCAGCAGGACGTGTGGGACCGGGGCCTTTCTTGGAGCAGCCAAGTGTTATTTATTGCCATGCTGTACCTGCAGGACCTCGAGTGCTCTGCTCTGTAAACCTCACATCACAGGGTTTGGGCTCCTTGTGAATTTGCCCGAGGCGTTTCCTACTTGCCCTTCAGCATGTCATTCTCATGGCCAGGTTCAGCATCCTGGTGGCCACCCACCTGTCTCCAGACAAACCCACTCAGACGAGCTGCATGTCGGGGCCATCCCTCACCACAGCGATGGGCATGGGGATCTTTCTTTCCTCCTCTCCTCCTCGCAGGCACTGCTGTTTGCCAGTCTGTGAGAGCTGCCCTGGGCACGGGTCAGGACCAGAGTCGCTGTGTTGTGATCAGCAGAAAGCTGCCACAGCTGCACAAAACAATTTGGCTTCCAATTTCATTTCCCCTTGGCACAAGGGGTAGTTTCTCACTCCTGGAGATGCTTTTTTTCCTCATTAGTCTGTGTTAGCCAAACCCAAACCTGAAAAACAAGTTGACAAATTAAATGGGATGTTTTGTCTCCCATTGAAACAAAACTGAAAACACAGCTCTCCCAGATGCCTGTCGGAGAGCAAATGATTTCATATAGCCCTGGCTGAGAATGTGTCGTTCTGCAATCAAATATTTATCCACTGGACACAAAAGTAACTCTCCAATGAGCAATATTAATCCTCACAAACCTTTCCTTAGAAATGGCACACTGGAAAGTTAATAATGTCATGGTTATTAAAATGACTTAACTTCTCTTTAATCATTAGGCAAAAGATGCTTATTAAAGTAAAAGGTGATTAGATTGCTAGGTATGTAATAATCAGACCCTAAAATGAATTAAAGCCTAATTTGTTAATTCCCCAAACGTCATCTTTGAGTTTATAAAAATTGCAATGTGTTTCTTTATGCTGAAGTCCCTATAAAAGTGTATTAATGTTTTCTGGAAGAGAGATAAGTAATCTGGTAAAATATGCTGAATTGAAAAGGTGTTTTTCACAAAAAAAAATTCTATTTACTCTTCAACCTTTGCCACTGAGATTAAGATTTCCAAGTACAATATACTAACACACATAGCATCACCAGACTTTACAAATGTTTAGAATTTAACTATTTAAAATACTTGGTTTACACAAGCACATGTATATTTTTCTATGTTTACCAAGAAAGACAAATCTGTGTGTGCATATATAGACATAGTGAAATACACAGAGAAAGAGAGCTGATGTTTTCTGTGGGATGCAGAAATGAGATGGCAAAGATTGTATTTAAGATTATTTCTAGAGCTTCAAAATATTCAGAACATTATCTGGAATCTGCACTATACTTAGCTAAACAGACTTGGATATTGTTGTGATATTTGCATTTACACTGTGCAGCTGCCACATCTGTGCTCTGGGAGGGGACGTGTGTCGGTTGAGGCAGTGGCAGCAGGTGAGCTCAGGGAACCAAGTGGTGTGGGGAAGTCTCTCTCTGTGCCCAATTCCTGGAAGTACTGAAGCATATTCTGATTTTCCAGCCCCTGAACAGTCCCATGCCCTCAATAAAAATTAAACACTTTCTTAAGCTCTTGGAGCAGTTGATTTAGGCAATGCAGAGAAATCTAAGTCTCTTCCTGCCTCCAGTTGCTCTAGCTATTCAGGTAAGCGTGGGATAATAGTTGAACCTGTTGACTAGTTTGGCAGCTGAAGAGCAGTTCTTAAACATCCTGTTACTTTGGTGGAACAAGGACAATTTTATATCCTGTTTTGTTTGGTTTTTCTTACACCAGTTAAAAGCGATGATGAAGATGGAGATGTTAAGCCCACCAAAGGCCAAGTTACCCAAGGAAAAGGAAGTGATGATGGGAAGGACCCAAGAAGACCCAAACGGCCAAGGACGATACTTACCACACAGCAGAGACGAGCATTCAAAGCATCCTTTGAAGTGTCTTCCAAGCCCTGTAGGAAGGTAGGTGCTTATTCAGGAACCTGAAGTCAGCTCTGACACCAGGTCATGGGGGTGACAGGGCAGCAGGTGCTCTGGGGTGAGTGCAGGAACCAGGCCAGTGTGTGGCCACGCTCACCCCAGTGCCATGTCAGCTGAGGACCAGCTCACTGCTCTTTCTGGGTGCTCCTCCCAGTGTGTAGAGCAGCTCCCTGTCTGATTCCTGCTGAACAGCAATATTTTGTGTTTCTAAACCATGAAGTAGTCTTAGGCTATCAGAGCCCAGGTAAACAAGTGGCTTTTGTCCTTCTCCATCCCATCCCAGAGGGAATCACTGTCCAGGGAGGTGGGTGCTTGGCTTTGGTCCCACTGTTTTTCCTTCAGTCTGGCTTTTTATGAAACTGAACCCTGCTGTTAACTTGTGTGGAGCAGCCAGGGAAAAGTACAGATATCGCTGCACTGACAAAGCTGCTCAGTCTTTGTGGAAGGCAGCCCAGGTAACTGCTTACCCTAAGTGTAATGGGAGAAAAAAAAAAGCAGAGTTGCATCCTGAAAGCTGTTGGTTTTGCAAAAAGTTACATTCTCCTGCTGGCATACAAAGGGTGTCTTTTGGAACAGTGCAATGTGCCTTCTTCACATTTTTAAGTGTGGAATTGTATCTTAACGCTACGAAAATTGTCCCTAGCCAAATTTGTTACCTGTTTTGCACAGAACTGTTTTATGGGTAAAATAAAAATAATGAAATGACTTAGTCTCATTTTGCACAGCTCAGACTATTTGTTCAGTTCTTACGAAACTTGTAGCAACATGAAGGACAGAACTTGAACAAACTATGCAAAAATATGGGGAATTTTAAAAATAAATTCTGTAGCTTCAGTTTTTGTTTTAAGTACAGACATACTCCTTCTAACATGACTGATGAGGTTTTTTTTTAAAAAAGGAATTACATGGCATCATTAAGCGTTTCTTTCTGTAGGTCAGAGAAACACTAGCAGCTGAAACAGGACTCAGTGTGCGGGTTGTCCAGGTCTGGTTTCAAAACCAAAGAGCAAAGGTAGGTTGTTTGTCAGTTTCTCAAAAGTAATACACAAATTGTTGTCCGACCCAGATTTTTGCCTCCTCCTACGTGTAGTACGTACCAGAGATCTGATCCCAGGGACTGAACTGTTCATATTTTGCATGCACTGCTGTCTGCATCCACACAAGAAATGCAACTTTCAAACACAGACACTAAGTTCATGTGCTCAGAGCAATATGAAGTTGCAAGTAAAAATTTTGCATGCAAATATGAATTGGAAACTGAAATGTTTAAATTAGAAATGAAGCTGAATCCACAGTGATGTGTGCATGAATATAAATGTTCTGCATTAATTGGTTCAATGTTTGCAGAGAGTTTTATAAGGAAACAAAGTTGTTGCATGCAGAGCCATGAGATTGTTCCATTTTTCCTGCTTTACTCAGATGAAAAAACTAGCACGAAGGCATCAGCAACAGCAGGAGCAGCAGAACTCGCAGCGACTGGGGCAAGGTAGGGCATTTGTGATGAAGGCAGAGCAAGGGGAAGAGAATCTGCGATTTCTTGAAGTGCCATTCCCACACAGTGTCAGGACAGCCAAACAGTTGTGCACAGGTCTACAGGTATCGTGTGCCATCGGCCAGGGAAGCACACAGCGGTGCTGTGTCCAAGAGCCCACCCCAGCTTATCCCAGAGTTCTCCCATGTGGCCAGACCTGGAGGTGCTTACAGAGGAGCTGTTATTCCTTTTCTAGAAGAAATGTGCAGTACAGAGGCGCTTTCCAAGAGGCTTACTCCTGGAAAGGTAGATCCTCCAGTTTGTTTTCCCCTGAAGAAGGGCCAGGCTCAGCTGGGCATCTGCAGGCTGCCTGCAGGGGCATCTGCATCCATGCTGCATCTGGGGCACAGGGACCCCTCCTGGGCAGGAGCTGCACCAGGGCTTGCCCTGCTGCTGCATGGATGCTCTAGAGGTTCCCCAACTTCCCAGGCCTTGCAGGCTCAAATCCTCCTCTTTCCATAGAGCCAGAACAACTGGTACCAACAGAAGTATGGGACTAAAAGGGCCACGTTAGTCACAGGACAGACTTTGGTAAGATCCAGTGCAGCACCCAGGAGCTCCAGAAATGGTCTAGTCAGAAATTACAAATCTTTCAACTTACTGCTCAGGGCTGTATCCCAGCCAAAGTTTGGAAGGCTCCTGTGAATGGCAGGACACACGTAGCTGTGTTCCTCTGTGCTCAGGTCTAGTGTTGCTTCTGGTGCTGCCACTTCTCTGTTCCCAGCAGTGACCATGTCCTCCTGTTTGCTTTGCAGAAGTGATGTCCAACCGGATGGAAGGGATGATGACATCTTACACACCACTTGCACCACCACAGCAGCAGATTGTAGCAATGGATCAGAGCAGTTATGGCACAGACCCATTTCAGCAGGGTCTTACCCCTCCACAAATGCCAGGCGACCACATGAACCCCTATGGTAAGGCATGCATCCTTCTGCCGCAGCAGGAGTAGCAGGGTTCTATGCTCAGTCACTCACCGCAGGGTCAGTAAAGCTACTTGCTTTTCTAATATTTTTGGGGGGGTTTTCTCCAGGAAATTTGTACCAGTCAGTCTTGTGTTTATTTTCATGTACACGTGTTAGAAGGGAGTTCATCCCAGGCTCTGAACATCCTTCATAACTATTTCACAGTATAATTCTGATAAATGATAAACTAAGCAGCATCGCCTCTCCAGCTCCACTTTTTTAAACCACTGTCTGAGACATTTAGAAATAAACAGTACCAAATGCTAGCTCCCTCCTTAAACCACTGTCTGAGACATTTAGAAATAAATGCTAGCTCCCTCATAAGTTTTTACTTTTTCTTAGAAGATTTGAGGAAAAAGTGCCTTGAAGAGTGGTCTAATAAAGAGAAGCACTCTATTCATTCCAAAATGGATAAGCACCACCATCAGATGGGATGTATGGATCTGTTCAAGGACAGTTCTTGAACTGCTACGAGATATGTCACCACAGGACATTTCTCCTGCATAATTTTATTCTCTGCCTAAAATCAAGATGATTTGCTTTCACAATTTCTTGACCACACACCATCAAGTGAATAGCTACGCCAAATGCATTGCAGCATTAAATGCCTAGTAGTTGATTCTAGACAATTGCAGCGTGACAGTTAAATAAAATGTAAGAGAATTTCTCAGGCTGTGATTATCGGCCTTGCTGTGGCCCACAAGGGCCTGTTACATCAGACTTGTTTCTGCTGCCCTGGAGCAGGTCACCGTAGGGTCCACGTGCATCTTGCTGTCGTGAGCACGGAGTGCACAGGCCAACAAGACACCTGCTCTGGGTTTGAGTTATTACTTTACCTACTGAGAGAAGTCCACAGTATACACCAGGCACTTCGATAAATCCTGTGAGGAGCTGAGGACCTCTGTAGTGCAAATGAACATTAGATAGCTTGTGATTTTGTTGCTAGCATTTTGCTTGGCTTTTTAAGCACAACTCCTTGAGAGGCAGGTCCTGTGCTCCAAAACCCATGCAGGAGGAGCACAAAGCCTTTTCCCATGAGTGCATGGGAAAAAAGAGCTAGACTAACATTTTCTTACTGCTCACAGCACTTGAGTTAGAGCTCTTTCTGGTATCCTTGAGAGTTGAGGTAAACTGAAGGCTTAGTTCCTAAGGGAAATAAAGGGTGCAGTTTCAGACCAGCTCCAAAGGAGTGGACTTTTCTGAAATGAAAGGATGTCTACAACTGTAGCTCACTTAAGGCCAGGGAAGCTGGGTCTTCTGGGTCCTGTTGCATTTGTAGTTCTTTTACCTTATGTGTAAATGCACACTGTTACTGTTTATGGCTCTCAGACCTCTTTTTTCCAGTCACCAGCACTTGGTGGCTGGTGCCCCAGTGCCCCCAGGGATGCTGGGTCCTATTCCTCCCCGGCACCATGTGCTCACATTGTCAGCCAAGATTTGTGCTGTGGACTGAAGTATAAATTAAATCCTGGCAGTTTTGTGTGGCACTGCTGTGAGCTGGTTGCTAGTCTTCCTCTTTGTAGGTAAGATCCTTAGAGCAAGATGACTCTTTTGTGTGAAAACGAGAGCAGGTGTGTTCCCTTTGCTGCAGGGTGTGCATACAAGCACCCGTGTGTACTGTGTCCTCTGGCTGACCAGAATCCAGCTTAACATATACGTTTCATTTGCAGGAAACGACTCCATTTTTCATGATATCGACAGTGATACCTCTTTAACTAGCTTGAGCGACTGTTTTCTTGCCTCTTCTGAAGTTAACTCCATGCAGGCTAGAGTAGGAAACCCCATTGACAGGCTGTACTCTATGCAGAGCTCCTATTTCGCCTCATGAAAATAAAAGAAAACAAACAGCCGGCGTGTATTTAGCCAGTGACTTTTTCCAGTGCAGACTCTACAGCCATATGTTGCCCAGCTCTTCCTTCACAGTGACTCCTGCTGCCTCTGGACTGCAAAGAGCATTTTTAGGAAGACTGATCTGTGTGCATATATGTGTATGTATGTGTATATATATTAATACCTACCTACATACATACATATATATTGTCTAACAAAATGCACCCACCAGTCCCATACCCTTGATTCCCAGTTTGCACCAGACCACAAGACAAGCACGGAAGGAACAGAAGACCCTGCTCTTCAGCAGCCCTTGGTTTGGTTTGGTTGAGCTCATCGTAAAGGAAATGGATTTTTGCGGAAAGCTAGACCTTTGCCTGCTTTCTCTCCCTTTCTTTTGGATGTTTAAACTTTTTTTTTTTTAAAGCCACTGATACTGACATCAGTCAACCATATGACAAATAAATCAAAGAAACTGGAGATCCCTCCCTTTTCTTACTGCATGATTCATACTATGTTGTGGATAAATTGCCATTTGAACTGTGAGAAGTTAATGTAAATGTGACGTTCAACATTTGTTTCCTTTCTACACTTCTTCTACATAACCTAGATCTGCTCATTAGTTTATAGCCCTTATGCATAAGATTCTGAGGAAACTGGTTAACAGTAATATTTGTGGAGAAAGCCAGTGATTTCTTAATAAGAAAGGTCTATGACCTGGGAGAGGAGATGCATGTTAGGGACAGAGGCATTTAGGTTAGTATTGATCTTTAGTTAAAACTAAAGGTGCTTACAAGGCAGAGTTTTATTTAATTTTTTTTTTTTTAAAAGAGTGTGAGATTAAAACATTTACATTTGTTTGTAAGTATTGCAGTGCCAGATTTTAAGTCTAGACCATGATTGGCAAATGTGTTGTTCATTCTGTTCTGTTTATTTATGTTTTGCATGAGGCATAAATGTGCTATGCTCCATTGTCCATCTGGAATAATTAAGAACTCCTTTAGTTCATTATCTCGCCTCAGCAAGAAGCTATGATATACAGTTATAGCCTGAACCATCGGAAGTCCTGAAATGTGCACCAACTGGGAAAAAAAAGGTATGAAAGAGATCCCAATGGGAAGTTTAGGTATCTTGAGCTGAAGTCTAACCCAAGTCCTGCAAGTTTCACACTGATGGGGTGCCTGCATTTAGAGTAAATGCTCCAACTAACCTGTTAGTGCAAATGTAAGGAGAACAAGTACACAAATTGAAGGGAATGTCCCAGCTGAAGCCTGAATGTCTCAGATGCTGAAGTTTGAGCATATGTCATATAGGTTTATGTAGGGCATAAAATACCAGAAATAATAGTAGTATAGTTATAAATATTGCCTGGTGATAATTATAATGTGGAGAGGCAGACAAGTATGGTCATGGCTCTTAGTGGAGAAAACTTCATGGGGAAAATTTGCCAGGGTAATATCAGTAATTATAGGGTGTGTTCAAAATAGAGCTCATGGGGAAAGATTGGCAGGATAGGCACTTTCTTAAATAAATACCTTTAATATATTGACCATAATAGCTGAAAACAAGTCCAAAGCATTGGTTAATCCAACTCTTCCAGACTGAGGACTGGTTTCAGGCCAGTGCTACAGAGTCTTCATGGGACTCGGCACCTTCTGCAGGAGCCTGGGACTTTGGGGCTCCTGTTGTGGTGGGAGGCTGGAGTGGGGTCCCCACAGCCTCAGTATCCCCTGGGACACCTCAGCATAGGGAGGGCTCCTGTTGGGGAGCCCTGTGGGCAGCTGCCCCCTTTGCTGACTGAGAAAGGTCTGTCCTGTGACCTGGAGGAGCGGATGGCAAGGATCCAGTGATAGATCCAAGGGAAGAAGTAAAACCACATTCCCCCCCAGCATGGAAATGTGGACCAAGCATGTTGCAGGTTTCTTGAGGCAGCAAAGTTTTCTCCGCAAGATCACTGTGTATGTTTTCACTCTGTGGAGGTGAGGAGAGCACTGGGGGAGAAGCATCCTGGGGCAGTGCAGGAGAGCTAAGCACAGGCCAAGGCAACCCCTCTTTGGGGAGTTCCTGCCTGCCCTCCACGGCCCTGCCCACAAGGGCACCGGGGGCTCTGCAGGGATACTGGGGACACTCCCCTCCTTGCTGGTCCCTCCCTCCACAGCAGCTGTGCCCAGGAAGAGGGGTCTGTCCCACCTGTGTACTTTCGCTACTGACCGTCCTCTCTGACAGGGATGTGGATTTTCAGTGGAAGGTTGTGAGCCCCTGGATGTTTTGAAATTGGAAGAATTTTATTTTCTTACCCATCCCCTTGAATTATTTTTTTCTTGTTTTATCAAATAACAATTTCCTTTCTCTTTCCATGATAGCAAACATCTATAAAGAACTCAGGTGATCCTCACTGCTTGCACGGCAGCAGGCAAGCACATTTCATGTGGCACATTATAAATATTTGTCACCGCCAGTCTCAATGAATTTGTCAGCTTTTCCTCCCCACCCTTCTGTGCTACTTTAGTCATAGCATCTTCACCATCTCAAACATACCAGGTTTATAGACTGTACACATAGGTACAACCTTGCTTCACCCCTCATTACTGGCAGAATTAAAATGACATTTTTAGTGTTTACAGGGACTTGCATGAGAACTATAATGTGACCTACAGTTTGCAGAACTGCCATGTCCCAACTCTACCTCTGCTTCTGGGCTGGATGTTGAAAAAACAATCCATTTCCAAGGAAATAATCAGATATCCCATTTTATAGCTGAAGTAACCATAATATTTTGCAGGTTTTTTTTAATTACTGTCACCTTTTTTTTTTTCATTGCTTGTACTTACCATTTCCTCTTCCCTTGGTGTGTTGTATGATGATGCCTTAGCTGCTCCCCATATTCTGCCATCTCTGGTGCCACGTGCACGATACAGTCAAGCCTTCTGGTGTGTGTAATGTTTCCCATGCTGCTGTGGGTTGCTGCTGGTCAAGGGAAGGAATGCATAGCCAATGATTTCCAGCGGATCCCTTATATCTGGCAAAGGCCAAAGTTCATTAAAGCAAAATAAATGTCACTTTTTTTTGTGGAATGAATTATCCTACTGGAGTGTGATCATTGTGGTTTTAACCTGGGACCTGCAGTAAAAGATTATATAGCAACCTCTGACCTTTTTGATTTCTGCTTTACTCTTCTTTCGTCAAGGGAAATGTCACTGATCAGGTAAAAGTAAAATGGTTAATGGGCCATATCACAGCAATATCTTACACTGAGTCAAATTGATAAACTCTTGCCAAAATTCTTAGCATCTGGCACTTCAACGGAAACCACAAACAATGATTGCACATGGGAGCTTGAAGGCTAGAGGTCATGACAGCAGTTTATTACATGCACCTTACAGTGATCATTTTCCCTAGGCTGTTAACCCCTCTCCCACATAAACGCATCAAGTGAGCTCTGCACAGTGCTTCAGTCGTGTTGTCTTGGTTAAACAAGGACTACATGTTAAGCTGAAGTGGTGACAAGATGCAATTAAGTAAAATATGATTGATGAGATTTTGGTGTCCTCTCAATAATGTTTAGAAATATGATTGTGAGGTCAGGATGAATATGCTAGGTACTTACTTCCTCAGGGGTCTGGTGTGCAGTTCCCAGCACTGCCGTGGTGGGACATGGAGGTTTCCTGATGCTGGGCAGTGGTGGCTGGTGCCCATGCTGGGAAGCAGCACCTTCCCCTTACACAGCTGGCTGCTGAGGAGACAATTCCCACCATGCATGGCTATCCTCAGCCCTCCATTTCCCACAGCACTGGGGATTAAACTCTGGGCTGTAAGCAGTTAGGGGGTGGTGGTCAATGAGTTTCACAGTCACGACATGGTAGACAATTATGCTGCTGTAAGGGAAGTGTGGTGGTTGTGCCTGGTAAGAGTGAAGCACCATCCTTGGCAGTTTGATCTCCTTTTCTTCTTTTAAACTGTCATCAAAGCACCCAGGTCACTTGGCTTAGTTGCTGCTAACCATGCCTGAGATGTGACTCATGTGAGTCATGGATGTTCAGACCAACCCTGCACAAGTGTTGCCAGTTCTGGATAAGCAGCAACTGAGCCACCCTGCTGCACGTCACGGTTTGAGGAAGGTCCTGCATGCCAGCAAACCTTCCAGGAATGATGTGAACCCACTTACCTCTTCCTACTGTGCTCAGGACTCTCCCTTCCAGTTTCTTTAAGGAACAGAAGTGTATCCCAAGCCACCGGCCCAGGTGCCGCAGGGAACCTGGCTCCATGATGTTCCCAGAGATCCTGCAAACCGGGGCTTGTGAGAGCACTTTGAACTGTGTCACAAGGATTCTGGTTATCCTCAAAAGTTGCTAGAAATTAACAGCAGAATCCAGGAGGAGGTGATGGGTTCTTATAAGCCTGGAGCTTGGTCACAACAGTCAGAGGACAGCAAGGCCGCCGAAGCACATCAAAGCCATGGGAGCTGGACCCACAGCGCCCAAAGTCTTAAGTGGTGCTTCATGCTGCCCCATGACACATGGACACTCCCCGCGTGTGCGGGTCCATCTGCAGCCCCTCCTGGCCCTGGTGGGTCAGGACAACTGAGCTGCAGCCACAGTAGGGTACAGGGCTCTGGCCATCCCCACCCTGGGGGCTGGGGTGCCCAAGAGCTTTTGGCTTTGGTGGGATTTAATCATAGCCTTGCTCATTTGAGGCTGATCTGAATAAACAGACATGTTTGCCCTCCTCGAGCTGCAGCTCAGGTCCCCTCAGCTCTACACCCCTGTTCTGCTCAGCAGTGACTGTGAAGGGACTGCCACATACTTTGCATTGGGATCTCTGTTTTTAAGTGAACACCCTATTTTTTAGCTGTGTATGGCTGTATTGTATATTTATATATTCTGTATTTATGTTATCAAAAGGTAGTATTTTGTAGCTGTCTGTTACAATTTGTTTAACTTGTAAAAAAAAAAAAAAAAAAAAAAAAAGACTATGCTCTCTCATACTTAACCAGCTGCCTCTCACCCTGGATTCTCTGGTCCTTTGTGTTGGTGACAAACCACCATAATGTATGTAGATTTGATTATTTTATTATTTTCTTTAACTTAATTACATGTTATTGTTAAATTATTTATTAGTGTTTTAAAATTTCATTTCACTGCAAATTTTTTTTTCCTGCCACCATTGCCTGGCACCCAAGATACACGAATGTCTCATACATTATGCTCCTTCCCATGTGCACGCGCACGCGTGCAAACACACACACACACACACACGAAAAAACAACAAGGAAAAACAAAAATAAGAGAAAGGTTACACTCAGTACATTTGTAAATAAAACCAACCTGTAAACAAAGCAGGAGTTCCTTTCAGTGTGCAGTTCTTTCTTTGCTTTTGCAGCACGTTGTGCACTGGAGAGGCACAGCTGCTCTCCCAGGCAGCAGGACCCGGGACTGTGGCAGCTGAGCACGGGGCTCCTCTGCTTAGTGCTGTGGAACGGTGGCCCAGGCTGCCATGGGTGCCTCTCTTCTGAGGGGACAGAGCGAGGGCTGAGCCAGGGTCTCCTTTCACACTGTTATTTGCCCTTTGCAGGTTGAGAGCTCCTCTGCAGGGATGGGAATGGTCTTTTACATATGATCTCAGCCTTTTTTCATGAACTAGTTTAGGACAGGAGACATCTATAGGAGCCAGACCAGCCACGTGGACAGAGCAGCCAGGACCAAGGTATGTGCAGGGCAGGTGCTTCTTGTTGTTGGCAGCATCATGGCCCTTCGAAGGCCATGGATATGGCTGAAATGGAAAAATTCTGACCAAAACCTGCTCGGTTTTTAGCTGGCACTGTGAGAAACGAACATTTTCTGAAAGAGATGTTATTTAAAGACAAGCAAAGGAGAGCAAATGCAGGTGTGGAAAGTGAACCAGCTCCAGAACTAGGCAGCCAGATAAGCTGGAACAATGTTTTTAACCACTTTTTCTCTGCTTCAGTGACAGGGCCACGTGGTTATTTTATTATCTTACGAATGCCATTTGTCCTTGCGTGAAAAGCCAGCAGAACTGCTGACCTGGAGAGCAGCACAAGAAGAGGTGCAGAGCTGCAGGGAAGGAAATAGCCTGTCCATTTTTTCTGGCCCCTGAGCTGGGCTTTGCTCCCCAGGCTGGGGATCCCTCGGGACATGGAGCCAACCCACAGCATTGGCAGGGGAGCCCATGTCTGGGCTCAGAAAAGCCTCTCTGCTGTCAGGTGTTTCTGGGCATGCAGGGATGGAGCTGGTGTCACAGCCCTGACCAAGGGCCACATCCTTGTGGTTCCCAAGTGCCTGGGGCTGCCCTCCCATGGTAAGCAGGTCCACACGGGATGGGTGGATGCAGGAGCAGAGCCAGCAGCTCCCAATAGGGCCCAGAGGGGCACAGCTTGTGTGTGCAGGGCTCAAGACTCCCACGAGCTGAACAGGATCCTGCTGAGGCCGCACTATTTCCAGAGACTCAAGGGCTGCAAAGCTGCCTGGTGTGACAAGCAGGGACTGGGGTCAGGGCCAGGATGGTGAGGGGCTGCAGGTGGGCAGCAACAGCACAGGCACGGACTGGCGTGGGCTGATGGGGCAGGAGCCCTGGCAACACAGCATGTGGTGGCGGCAACGTCAGAGAGGTTCAACAAGCACTTTTCCCTGGCACAAAAAATCATGGAAGGGGACCCACAAGTTAAAAGAGACAAATGTGTCTAAGCTTTAGCAATGGATTATATTCATCTAGTAATGGCAAATCTGAGACTAATATAAAATGATCGATACATGCCAGTGTCTCTTGGGCCATGTAAACATGAACACAAACTTCAGCCGGGGTTTGATCTGGTCACATCTGATTACTCATTGCCATTCCCCAGATCCAAAGACAGTGCATTTCTCTTCTGTGCCTCAGGCATGAAGTCACAATTTCTGTTTGGTTGGTTGGGGTTTTTTGGTGGTTTGTTTTTTTAAAATGAAAAACCAGAGCACAGAGTTTGACAGCCAGCCCAATACCACCAAAAGGGGCAGCCCCGTTTCTGAACCCCCCCCCCCCGCCTCCAGTCCAAACAA
>NW_009953489.1:300642-321546 GCF_000747805.2 Chaetura pelagica | reverse complement strand
CCCCGGCTGGCAGTCACAGCATTCCAGCTTGTCCTTTGCAGCCAGTTCCTCTGGCTGGACAAGCATTCCATTAAGGATGAAAATGACAGCGTTTTCCCCTGTAACAGCTGCTCAGTCTGACTTGCACTCTAAGCACAAGACTGCAAGTGTCAAAGCGAGAAAGGGAATGCACAGAGCACTGGGGATAGGTGCCATTTCCTACTGCCTAAGTGCTGTTTCCCACTGCCAGGCACAGCTTTTCCAGGGTGATGTGGTGCACTTCTGGTGCAGGATGCCAGGGAGGCACTTCATGTGTGCAAAATCCTGCAGGACACAATGCATTAGGACTTGCGCACTCCATGGCATAATAAAAATCATTCACAAGTGTTTAAAACATTTCCACCACTATTTAGTTCCTAATGATAGGCACATAACTGCTGAGCACAATCTCTTTTAAAGCTCCCTCCAAGGTAAGGGAAGATACAGAGCCCTGAGTTTGACCTGACAGACTGATCAATAAAGCATCTTTGTTCCCAGTTGGCACCTTCTTTCCCTTCTGCTGTCCAGCTCCAAATTGCATCATCCTGTCTCCCTCATGCTTGTTATTGGTGGAATGTCACTAAGGAAAAATGAATTGCCATTAGCGATTGGTTTCACCTAAGTCAGAGTTAGCTACTCAAATATTCATGCTCTCCATGCATCTAATATTTATGAAGGAAGAATTACAGAGTTGCCCATAGCCATTTCTGAGTCTCCCAAAAAAAAGAGGTGAAAGGGATCAGCAAAAAAGGAAAAACGAAAGAAAAAAAAAAAAGATTAATACATTTGGGGCTTGGTGTTCTGCATTGTTTGTGCTGTGTTTCTCTTTGGTGTCAGTGAGACAGAATGAAGACTGATTTATATGCCACAGCTGTAGCAAACAAAAGAAGAAGCGACCAGAGAAATGGCTAGAGGTAAAAATGCCGGTGCAAAGGGCTAAAGGCCTGCACCTGGGTACTGCTTCCCATGCATCCTACCCTGCTTGGAGCACCTTGTAAAATCAGATTATCTGCTGGACACAGGAGTTCAAACAGCCCTTCAAAAGATTTGTCTTAATAATTGCTGCCTTATCTTACCTTCTGTTTTTTTTTATCAGCCAAACTGCCGCTGGGAGGCAGATCCTGAGGATAAGGTGCTGTCACTCTTAATTATTATTACCTCTTATAATGAAAACACATTTGTTCATCCTTCTGTGCACTTGAAAATGGTGTAACTAATGAATGTCTCATGTTTTATCAATATTTTTAATAACATAAAAGAAACATTATGAGTATGGCCCCAATGTATAAAATTATTGTACATTAAATTATTGTATATTAAATAAATATCACACTTGCTTCTCATGTATTTGTATTCAAATATAAACCAATTAGTAAGAATGAAACAAATTTTTACATTCTCAGAAAATGTTTCTTTCCCGAAAACCAAATTTTGCTGTTTAGCTGCTGTGGGGCTGTTTTCTGTTACAGAGGAACATGGTAATTAGCACTAGAACCAGCAGGTACATTCTGAAATGAGATGACAGAGCATGCTATTTCTCTGTTCACTTATGATGGGAAAATAAAGCAATTTTCTTTGAAAGCCCTCTAATGAATCTGGCTTGTAGTATTTATCAAAGCAACTGCCAGCATTCACATTCTCATACGGTTGTTTTTCTTAAACTTTGAAAAAGCAATATTACTTACTCAGACTAAGTCAAAGCACACCATTTGCTGTACCTGTGGAAGCCTCCAATTCAGCAATGATCTGCAGGGCTCCATCTCCTTGTCCACAGCTCCTGCCATGGATCTGACAGTTCCCACTGGTGGTGGTTGGGTTGGACTGGCTTGTCATGGCCCCGTGCTGAGTCCCAGGGCTTTGGCTTGGCTTCTGCTGCAGATCACAGGCTCTTTGAGCATCACACAGTGAGCAAGACATGATAGCCATGACCAGAGCAGAGGGAAGATAATACTGAGTCGAGAATTATGTAAATCACAACATTAATTACAGCAATGCACATTTTACTGGTTCTTGATAGAGTATTTGTTCTTCTCCACCCTCTGGATTTACAGTAACAGATAGTCTTTTGACCTTTAGTTAATAGGGGGGCATTGCATTCTCTATTCTTTAGCCAAAGAGAGGAAATTGAGTGATATTTTTTTGTATGCCTTTTGGATGCTTTACCCACAAGGGACCAACACATCTGCTGGCTCAGAAACCTTCCTGCCCACCGCGCCACTGATTGGTGATGGTGAACACGAAATCAATCCTAGCAACAGATAACAAGGGTCTGATTAGACCCTGGCATAGTCAGAAGATGTTCAAAGGAAAACGGATTTTGGAAGACAGGCAGATAAAAGTAATGCTTTTAAAACAACCATTTAATAACTGACACCAAGAGTGCTAGGCTGGAGCTGTGAGCAGAGCCTGGCTCCAGTGTTCAAATCACTCACAAGGTCTGTCAGTGACACACAGATTTTTCTCACTGTCTTGTGCTTCTGTGTCCCTCCTCTTAAAAAAAAATAATCTTTGTATACTCTGATATTTTACTCCTAAAAAGGTTTATCTGAATTCAAGAGGTTTTGTCAGAGTTGAGCCATCTTCCATACAGATTACTGCAGAAAAGGATAAGGTGCTGAAGCATTCTTACAACTTCCTACCCCAGGAGCAGTGTGAGGGCGCTCGCTGTGCACTGCGGTGAGGACGAGGTTACAGCCCTTAACGCTGTTCTAAGGAAGATGTTTCACAAGGCAGCAGTCTGTTATTAAAAAGAGGAACATGGGATATGAAATGCTGCACATGCACAGAGCAGCTCCCCATCACACCTCCCTTGTCACCAACCTGGGTTAATCAGGCTTGCTTAATTTGTTCCTTTGTTCAACGGGTAACAAATGAACTGGTGTCCAGCTGAAGACCATGAGCTCCCCCTTATCAGATTACCAGGGAACTCTCCCAGCTGGGGCATTCCCTCACACCTGTGTTGTCAGATTAAAGTTGATAAGGAGCTGCTGATAAGCAGTGCAGAGGTGCTCTCTCTGAGTTGTCTGCATTCCCTTGATCTTTCTTTACACCTTACTGCTATGCAAGAACCTTTTGCTTTAGGACTGAGAGGAGATACTAGGTAATTATACTCCCAGTGGCAAGGGTCCTTCATGCAGGATGCAACAATGGAAACTTGCAGATTACTGAAGCAGGCAAAATATATGTTACCAACAAAAATTAATGACAAAGACCTAGATAACCTAGTATCTTTTTTCATTACTACAAAGAGGGAGAAGCCCCAAGGTCTGTATGCTAGGTAGAAAGAAGCAAAGTGTGTTTGAAGGCAGGTTGCTAACAGGTGAACAGCCCAGGGATACACAGACTGGCTTCAAGAGTGATTCAGCCCAGGTCTGGAGCTTACTCCCAAACAGGGCATTTCTGCTTGTTTTCCTACCTTCTCTATCAGGTGATTGGAACAAAAACCTAGCACCAATATTCTATCATTGTAGTTCATCTGCTTGTCTAACTTCCAAGAGCAAGTCAAAGAATGGGCCTCAGCAGCTTCATGGCTGGTTCTGCCTCCTGCTTGTCTCTTCTCTGGGGAACCAGCAGGTATCGATCCAGTTCACTCCACTCAGCTGCAAAAGTGCTGTTACATGTCCTGTTCTTAAAAATACTCCTTTTCTCACAGATGTGTTATTACTTAGTTTTAAAAATGCCTAGAAAGGAAAAATTTGTGAAGTGGCCCTGCTAGGCTGTACAGGGCTGCAGGCTGCAGCTCACAGGATCACAGCTTGGCACGAGAGGACCAACTGCCTCAAGTTCCAGGTAAATCTGTATTTCAACTGCACTTCTAGGAGACCAATGCATTTTAATGACACTTGAAGCAGAAATTTCCTCTTTTTTTCAATTTTCTAATCTCTGAAACTTCTGCGAGGTCTTTCAAGCATGGAAGGTTCCTGTAAGACAACTAGAACATACATGAAAAAGAACAGACTTTTGAAATCTAATCTCCTTTGCTTAAAATAGAGGTAGTGCTAGGCTGTTGACAGTAGGTCTCTGAAGACTTTGAATATGCTTTTTATTCCATGGCTCTGGCACCACATAGGAAATTAATTCAGTGACAATATTTTCATTAGATTATAACCCAAGTTCTCAATCTTAGGCACATTTGTATGCTTGTAATACATTCTAATGACTTGTAAAGAATAAGTCTGTGTGCTGGTTGGTTTATTGAAGATATTAAATTAATGAATAAATAAGTTTTTCTCCATGCTGGGAATGCCACTTGATGTCAAACCTTGCCACAGAAGGACCCAGAAATGCACTCGTTTGGTATGACTTGTATTGTAGGGAGATTTTCTGTTTCACAAAAGCGACAACTGAAAAAACCCCACTTTTTTCCTCCCCTAAATAACAGAATTCAGGTTAGTACCTAAACAATAGCAATCGACTGTGTGAAGAGTCTCTCTTTTTTTAAATTATTTTTTTATTTATTTATTTTTTATTATTATTCCTCATTATGAATTTAGTCAGGAGAATTAGTCCTTCTATTTGAGCTCAAACCTCACATAGTTGCTTTAGGATGGAGCTCTCAGGACATTCACTCACTCACTCACTCACTCTTGCACTTCCGTGTATTTCTAAGTTATGCAGAGTAGAAAGGAAATAGCAGACACATTAATTAAAGTGATGATACTAGTGGAAAGAAGTGTCAAATTTTAGTATTGTTTAGTATCTGCCCACATTATGGGGGTTTTCTGTTTATCTTGTCACATTTCTGTAAAACAAATACTATTTTTAGCCTGCAACAAAGTAGTCAGAAGCAAGGATTTTTCTCAAAAAATGAGAAATGCACTGTTTTTCAAGAGAGCTGTTGAATTTCCATGACAGAAGAGACAAGTTTCTCTGTTTCGTCAATGCAGAACTGTAAGAGGCTCATCTTACTCTGCCTTCTTCATTGGTTTGTTCAGTAATGTGTTGCCTACTGAGTTTTCCTTTCACTGAATTATTTTCTTCTCTGGCCCATAAGACAAAAGAGTGCAGGTCTTGGCATGCAAGGCAGCTGAGCTGATGTCTGGCAGCAGCACCAGCACCTTCCCTGCAGCAGCAGCTCTAAGAGTGCCCTGCTGTGGGGAAATGCTCCTCAGTTCTCAGAACCATGGCATCCCCTCCAACTGACAAATTGCCTTCCATCTCCAAAGTGCTGCTGGTTCCAGGTCCCTTCCTGGCAGTGGATCCTGTGGCATCAAGAGTGATGTCTTCAGAAGTGCTTACCAAGAACATGGAGAAGAGCATAAGGGAATTGGCACAGACAAGACCGTTCCTGTCGTGTAAGGAAAAGCAGGCTGCTGGTGCTGGAGAGCTGTTGGATCAGGCAAGGAGCTTGGTGGCAAGCAAGAAAATGTCTCTTCCAGCCTGCTGAAATAAGGATCAGTGGAACAAGATGATGTGGGTTTTTTGTGCTATTCAGGCTGCAATGTTTTGTTAGAGAACTGTTCACCCATGTGAAATGCATAACCCTGTCAACCTGCCAAGTGAAACTTTGGGTGATCGGCTGCCTAAGTGCTGGTAGCACAGGATAAAGCTGCCTTTGGCTACTTTCAATTACACACCCAATTCTTTTAAGACTTCTGAATATTTGGGAAAGGAGAATATGCAGAACTTGTTTGTTTACATCAGATTTGTGCTGTGTTTTCAGTTTTCTCAATGGCTTTGGAGCATGTGAGCACAACCCTAGTCCTTCCCTTTCCACATACCTGGCAACGTTGTCAATACAGCAAGTGAATCCTCTCCAAGAGAAAGGAGCTGTGTCAGGCTGATGGTGTGCAGGGTTTCATCATTCCAACAAAGTGAGAACTGGAGCAGAGACAGACATTAAACAGTGAATGCTTCACAAAGCAAAGTGTCAGATCCTGATGCTGCAGCGATGACTCAGGCAGCCCCA
The DNA here is from genome assembly GCF_000747805.2 of Chaetura pelagica. Taxonomy (NCBI): domain Eukaryota; kingdom Metazoa; phylum Chordata; class Aves; order Apodiformes; family Apodidae; genus Chaetura; species Chaetura pelagica. The sequence goes on along the minus strand of NW_009953489.1, from coordinate 315,620 downwards.
GGGGCCATCGCTGGTGTCTGGGCTGGCCTGGGGAAAGTGTTGTAACCAAGGGCAGATCTCAACCTTTCATCTTGCAGGCACTGCTGGAAGTGTGGCCAAGCACTGCTGGGCCAGAGTGCTGGGCAGAGCAGATGAGAAGTTTGTCTCTCAGATGTCTGAGGGTTCACAAGCCTCTGAGTTGTCCCCTGGGCAGCAGCAATGCTGTGGGGCTTGTGAGTACCTCTGTACCCTGCACCCATCACCAGGGATCCTTGCCAGCAGGCTCTAACCATCTCGCCTTCTTCAGATTATAAATATTTTTTGTGGATCTGGATGCTTTCAGGATGGCCTGCCTGTGCAGGTATCTTTTTTCCATGAGTGGCTGTGAGTGAAGTCTTTTGGATGAGGAGCTCACTGAAGTTGACAGCTTAGTTCCTTTGAATTTCTGCACAGCTCTCTGTTCTGCACCAGGGTGGTGCTGAGCCTGCCCCAATTAGCCCGAATCACCATACCTACAAAAAACCACAAATTCATTATCATGGTACCTGGCTTATCTCTACGTAGAGCTATTGCAAAGATGTGCCCCTGAGGGCATCACAGTACATTTCTGGACCTTCATTCACACATTCAAACTATTATTCAAACTTGCACACCAAACCTATTACCACTTTCAGCAATTTTCATCTTCCATTGAAGAATGCTGAACCTTTTTCTTTTCTAATCCACTTGGAACAGGAAGAAGCTTTCATATATTTGAAAGGACACACTGAAGAGCCATCAAGGTCCATCCTCCAGACAGCCAGGACTTCACCAGTTGGAACTGTCCTGCCATGTGACAAACCCATCCAGATTTGCCAGTCCTTGCTTTTACAGATACTGCTTTTCCCAACATTATCCTACTTACCCTTTCCTGAAGGAACCATTCCCCAGAGGTAAGGAAGGCTGTGCTGTTCCTGCTACCACTGCTAATGAATCAATGCCTGAATTACCTCTCAGGAGTTTCTGAAGTCTGGAGCTGGTACCTACAAGTCTGGAATATTTGTGTTTCTGTACCAAAAGCAACAATTACACCACAGGAAGCAAAACAAACCTCCACAGTCTAAGTAGATAAAACCCAACAGGTTTGATCAAAGCAATGGAATTGTATTTTATCAATCACCATCATTTTGCTTTGCCAAACTTCACCTTGTAATGCTGGAGGAAAATAGGGTGGTTTTTTTTTATTCTAGTGAAAAATCTGACAGACTGGAATGAAAAGATAACTTTCCAAAGGTTGGGGAAAAAGACTTAACTGTTTAGTTTTGAACCAAATGCATATATGAGTGATTACAAATGAAAATACAATGGTAATATCACTTCTAATATAAAAGTGAATTAAAAAATTACCTGACATGACATTTCTATGTAAACATCATTTTTTTTATTTCTGAAACACAATTAAGAATATCTGAATAAGACCAATTTTCCCTCCAAAGCTTCTCTTGCAAAACTATGGTATGTTTCAGATACCTGTCCCTTTTCTGCTTTGCAGCCATATCTAAAGTAGCCTCTTTGCTTCGGTCTGGTGACATGAAGGTTAAGTGATGAGCATCGTCCCTGAGGTGTGCAGAGGTGACTACCTTATCCTGAACAATGCAGAATGCAGCTGATTCACAATCTAGGATAGACACAAGAAGATGGGTGAGATAAACAGATGCAAACTGTGTGTGTTCATACAGTGAGAAGTGGTTTCCCAGGTACAGTTTTCTGGGAAAACCTGTCCTGTGCTCCACCTGTAGGACATGATGGAGCCAGCAGAGCCCCTGCTGCACAGCTTAGAGAGGAAATGCTCGTGGTGAAAGAAAGGCCAGTGCTCTTGGGGAGCAGCAGCATTGACAGCAGAATCCACTGTGTTCCTCTGGAGAAAAACTTCCTACTATTTTTGCCAGATGCCCAACTTACATCCTGTATGGCAAGAAGCTGCTGCTCACAGACTGGCATTGATGTGGCAGATAAAAACACAGCCACTGCTCCTGGCAGCATTTCAGGGCAAGATTTTCACAAGGATTAACTGTTCTTGAACAATTCTCCAATATATGAGGTACAAATACTCTTTTCTTCCCAATGAGATGTGCAGGTCTTTCTTGTACAAACACTGTGGCCAGCAAAAGGCAAGTTTTGCCCTCGAGTTATGCAAAATGCCATCAAGGACGTGGTGGTGGATCCTCTGGGTGCTGCTGGAGGGCAGGACTCTGCTCCACAGGCCAACCTTCTCCCCAGCACCTCAGTCCTGCAGAGTAAAAATCATTGGCACATTCCTGTCCTTCCACAGCTTGGCTTTTCTGTGAGTTCATTCTCCTGCTACTTGGTTTGGAAGAGTTCAGGGCAAGTCGTTTCCTTCCTGGTGCAGGAATAGGAAAGAATATTTATAGCAGCATGCAGGCTCCGACTTGAGCGAACTTGGTTGGTCCCTCCAGTCAAGACCCAGTTACCGAAGTGAGGAGAAGCAGCGTGAATTTGTAGAGAAGGATTTGTTTAACAGGGAAAGCAAAATTTGGAGAGCCAGGGTTGTACTAGAGACACCACTGCTTTCATATGGTGACTTCTGGTATCACTTTTCAGCCTGAAAATTCCCTTTGCCTTTCTTCAATGCATCTTTCTCTTCCCTCTCACACTGTCCTTCAGCTTTCCTTTTGTGTGTCTCCTGGGAGAAGGAATGTTACTGACCTACCCTTCTGCTTACTTGCAGCCTGTAGTTCCACAGCTCTCAGCCTGATAGCTCTGTCAGCCTCACCCATGCTGGAAAACTTAAATTCAGGCAAATGCTTTTTGCAGGTAATCACAGACATTAACTCATGCCTGTTCTCAGTATCATGAAGAAACCAAAGAGTTTGGACTTGAGTGCTCCCTCAGCATACCTACACTCAGGAAGCAAGTAAGTACCAGAGATCTTGCTCTTTAAGGAACTAGCAGCCATAACTGATCATGTCCCATGCTCACAATCAGTGCTGGTGATGCTCTGTCAGGAAATCAACTGATAGTTCTTTCCTCTTACTTAAAAAGACCCATGGTGTCATCTTTGGTGGCAAGGAAAGGAGACAGCAACCCCCAAACCAAAAGTCTGGCCTGGTAGTGATGTTTTTTTGTCATCAATAACCTCAATTTTGCATTAGACCTTTGTCCCCTGGCTTGTGCTCCTAAGAATACATATAAACATCACATATGCGCTCCTTTCTATCAGAGATATTCATGAAGAGCTGCCATAAATAAGCTGATATGAATCTTTAAATTTTTCTTGTAATTTGATTTCATCTTGATTTTGGTATCAAAGCTCTAACACATCAAAGCAAATACAGGTAAGCCTGGCTCTTGTTCAAATGTCAGAAAACAGCACGTCTCCAGGATAACTCGTCTGGGGGGCATCAGGCTCATGCCTCAAAATGGATGTTCTGACTTGCTGTATGATCTGGTCATTAAGTTCTCAACATACTTCACAACATCTGATGAAGTTGCTTGTGTTATTTTTGCAATGCTGTTGGTAAGAACAGCCTTGGGCTTCTCTGCCCTGCTGGGTGGAGTACCTCTGACAATGGGTGGCTTCCACAATCCCACCCTGATCAGACTATACTTGAGCTATGTTCTTCACACGACTCATCTACTACTGCATTAGGGTTTGATCTCAGGTGCCACAAAACCCAACACCAAACCTCCCCTCCTCCCCTGCCACTCTCAGCATCCTCAGAGCAGAACAATAAAAGAAACCTGCTATGCCAAAAAAATTGCCTGTGGCCTGTCATGTTCCTTCTGCTCTCGACCTGAGCATCCAGGCAGCGTGAGCTGTGCCCAGGACTGTCCTCTGGGTCTAGTCACCCTCTTACATCAGGGGTGCCACTGAACTCCCCAGTCTGCCCAACCAGTCCCTTATGGGAGGGCTCATTCTGTGGTTGCTATAGCCACGTTGTCTGATATGATCAAGGTCTACAGGATTTTTAATGTAATCACCATGAAAAAGCTGAAAGAACTGTTCTGGGAAGGATTAGTTGAGTTTCAGGGAATTGAATTTGAAACACATTTTTAATTGATATGCAGCAGTATTTTGGCACATAGATCAGAGAAGCCCTCTGGAAATCCTAGACCAGGCCAGTGGGTGATCCACCATTTCAGCACTGTGCTCAGTAATTTTATCCTCAAACAATCTTAGTTAGGGACACTCCCAACATCTATCTCACAAATTACCTATGGAGTCACATCCCCCGCAGCACTGGTAGGATATTGTATCATGCATCTTTTTTAGCTTATGACTGGAAAAGATAAGATCTGAAAAGAATTTGGTGGTGAGATAGGTGATGAAATTCTGCTGCTGTGTTGGAATACATCAGGCAAGAATTGTTTTGAGTCCTGAATATGTATTTGAATACCAAAGGCTTCTAGGTAAGCCTCTGTTGTGGAAAGAGTTATGCAGATAGAACACAATGACTATCAATAATCCAATGGCATCTGAAAAATCAGGAAACACATTATTCCAAAATAGTAAATGGACTAAGAGCCATTCATATCTTTAACATTAGATGCCCAAGAACGTGATGTTGCCCGTGTTGTCTCAAGTTTTCTTTGTGTGCATATGTAAATACAACTTCAGTGATCTCTTTAAAGATGCTTATCAGCTTCTGATGCTCTTTGCACTGAAAGGATGAAAACAGTTATTCAGCAGAAGGGAAAAGGGGGAAGCAGATCACTGCAGTTTTGACCTTTCTCCAGCTCCTTGGCTATCATCTTATCTCACCTCCTCCGTGGAAGTGTTCAAGGGCAGATCAGACTGGGCTTTGAGCAACCTGATCTAGTGGGAGGTGTCCCTGCCCATGCAGGGGAGTTGGAAATAGATGATCTTTAAGGTGCCTTCCAATCCAAACCATTCTATGATCTGGAAAAGAGCATATTTTTATTTAACCCACAGCACTGGGCATTGTCCCTTAGGTGTTCAGTGGAGGTGTGAACACAGACAGCTTCTCAGATTGATGTGCAGAATAAATTAAATCTAGCCACCACATATGATAAACTGTGGGAAAGATAGGGAGATGCTGAGATGCTTTTGGTAGCAGTCTACTTAATCGAAAAATGAGGATACTGTGCAGTGATTTCCTGCAAGGCCCAGCAGGTCAAACTGCAGGGAAGCAAACAACAAGGTTAGGTCCCAACAAGACAGGCATAGCTGGCTCTGCCAGCTCTCTCTTGCAGAGGCACAAATGGGTAGAAAATGGATGTGCTAGGATCTGTCTGCTGGCTCCCAAGCTGGGAGAAAGGTAACCACAAAAATACAGAAGCAAAGAGTGGAAAAAATGACCCTGTACTGTTCATGCACCTACATCAAACACACTGGGGAAGCAAAGTTCCAACACCGGAAACCAGGGAATGCTGTTCTCCGATCACTGATTCTGGCGCTGCTCTGTTGGCAGCTGAGTCAGAGCTGCTTGTTCACTCCTGCATGGAGAGCAACCTGCCAGGGCCAGGAGGAACAGCAGATTATCTTGACATCTCTCGCCAGGCAGCCTCTTCCCTGACCATGGACTATGGCTTTATGGCTTTGCTTTGTGGAAAGGATCCTGCCCGAGGAAGCCCTGCAGTGGGGCAGCACAGCTAGCACAACAGCTCTGCTCCTGTGTTCCCTCTGAAGCAAGTGGATTCGGGGCTCATGTCTGAAATGTTCCTTTCTCCTCCGTTTTATGTCACCATGCACCTATATTTCTAAGCAGGGGCATTATCCCTTCTTCCGTTTTACCTTTCAATAAAGCAAATGAAACAAAGAGTTATCAAGCCCCTGAACATCAATGGGAGAATACACACATACTCTTGCGCTGTCCGCACTACAGCCCTGACACCCTAAGGTACAGGAGCACTATTGTCCTGGCTACCCCAGCTGAGCCCACAGGAATGGCCCAGGGGCGGGGGAGAGGAGGATCAGCTGTGGGCCTGATCCCAGCTGCATCCAACCAGCTTTGTTACAGGCAACAAAGAGCAAAAGAAAAGACTTTTGTCCTTTATTGCAAGAGCAACCAACCTCCATCTCATTGGCAGGGGTGACGATTAACCGGAGAGGATTCATTTATTGTTTGGCACTTGAGATCTCCCAGCAGTAGTCCACTCCAGCCTGCTAAAATAATGGGCGGTGTCTTGTTTTTGTAAATGACTCAGTCTGGCTTTGTCTCTTTCTGTGCCAGACTGCACAGCCTGGAAAAGCTGGTTGGCAGTGGTGGAGAGATCTCACTGAGAGATGGCTACGGAAAAAAGATAGAGAAAATGTGTGAAAAAAATTGCCATGACAGGCTGAGGAGTGAAGTGAGGTCTCCTTCCAGTGAACCTGGAATAAGCAAACAGTGCTGGGTTGACAAGCATTTCACGAGGGCTCCAGCACCCCATCTATAAAATCCCTTCTGGGAGGACAGGCAATATAGGCTACTTATGCTAGGACCTATAGCCTGGAGTGAGTTTTCTGGAAGAACTCTTGACCCCTGCAAAAGGGCATAACATGAGAACAAAAATAACACTGCTGCAGCGGGCTGAGCACTTTCCTGTAAGACCAAGAACTTCCCACTGGCTCAGCTGGGGAAGAATGAATCCCATTCAGGGATGGAGTCTCCTACCATGGAGGCTGCCACCAGACACCCCTTCCTGATGCTAATCCTATTCTTCTGCTGCGGATCAAGTAATTTTTGTGTGAGTATGTTTCCTTGGCTAAAGAAAAAAGATATTTAACCACAACAAACCTGCTGCCAACAAATGTCAATCTTAGCTTCTTGAGTCTATATTACAAGCACCAGCTACCAATTTCTGACTGTCATTTACTTTTTATTGCAGAGGTACCTCCCACATTGACACAGATCTCTTGGCAGGGCCAGTGCTTTGCCATCCTCCTGAAAGCAAGCATGTGCTGTCCTCCAAGACATGAAAGAAACTTAATTAGGTTCAGTGCTAGAAGGCACCAACAGCAGTGTTTAAAATACTCTCTTGCAGCACTTTTTTGGGAGTGCAGGAAAATTCTCCTCCCAAATAAATATTTTCATTAGTTTGGAGAGTAGGGAAATACAGCCCTGTAAGATTTAAGCTTTGCTTAGTTACCAGCCTGCCCCTACTCCAAACACTTAAAAACCCCTCCACGTTCAGGTCACTCAATCATTGCAATGGAGGCTGGAGCCAGACAGCATCCTCACTGCATCCTGTCAAACCAGTGAAGAAAGGCAAGAGCACCACAACACCTTATTAAGCAAAGCTTTGAAATATGCTCTAAAAAATCTTTTTCTGCAACACTTCCAACAAATTAAATGTTCTATGTTTTGTCATTAGTTTTTCTTAAATTAAGCTAGTAAAAACTGTCTGACCAATGGTCTGGACCTGACCTTCCACAGCAGTAGACAACAGCCCCAAATGTGGATTTACTGCCCTGGTATCAACAACCGCTTGGCTACCACCACCCACCAGTGATTCCCCATGCCTGGCCTCAGGCAACACCATAGGAGTTGGTCATTTCTAAACTGCCTGAGCAGCACAGCCCAGCAGCATCCACCCATGGCTGTTCTGAGGGGAACGGGATATTCCTGCGCTGTGCAGGGACAGGGAATCTGAGTAGCTCCAACTCACTGCCAGCTCCCAGAACAAACTGCATCTCATCATACACGTCTGATCATTATCCATTTGATTGAACCACTGCTGAGAAGTTCAATTACTATTGCTTATCCTTGAAAATATCATGGTTTGTTCCATCATCCATTTCCTCCACAATTCTGCTTTGAATTTTTTCAAGAAAATTTTTCTTTTTTTAATAGCTCTTTAATCTCTAACCTCCTGATTAGTAGCTCATAGTTTGAAAATACTACAGTGAAGTAAAGCTGATAATGAAAATAGAAAAATACAGCCCTACTACTGCCACTCTACTAAGACTCTGGCTGCTTCTCCCTATTTCTGGTAATAATCTAGAAAAGATAAAGAGCAAGGTAGTTCCAGTCAGGTTAAATTCAGTTGGGAGCACTGACAACAATGAGGACACCAAAAAGAAGCTGGAACCAAGAAGTTAGGAACAGAGCGTCTGGAAGTCTATCCCTATAAAAGGGTTCCCTTGTCTTTCTTGTCTTGGAAGCAACTATCGTGGAAGCACAGAAAAGCAAGCAACATGAAAGTTTCTACCACAAAACCCTGTTATCACCTTTTATTCTTAAGAAAAAAAATTACTTGCAGCTCAGATTAATTCCAAGGGATCCTGAATTTCTGTTTATTTTTCAGAACTAGCTTTCTTGGGTTCTCTCCTTTTCCCTTATTATCCTTGGGCAGCTTCTTATTTTGATAATGAAACATCATCTTAGCCCAAAGTTCCTTGTGAGATACTCCAGGATATCTCTGTCTTCCTATTTCTATTCCTTGTTGCCTCTTGAACTTACTGTCTTGCATAGAGAGGATGGAAATAGCACAGACAATAGAAAGAGAAAAGCAGGAACAGGGAGGTAGGGGAGCAGCAAGGAGCAAAGTTTAATTTTAGAGCAGTTCAGGTGATAACAGTCTCTATTCTGACCTTTCAAGCTCAAGGCAGCCAGGCCTCCTTCCAACACCTGCATGCCCTGGACAGTCCCTGATTTCAGAAAGATGCTTTTTGAGGATGATAGTCAAAGAGAAAAAATATTAAATGGACTTCAAAAGAGGTGGCTGAGTGATTAGTAACTCAGATTCAGGGCTCCTGATGCTGTGTGACTTCTGTTAATTTATTTACCTCTTCTTCACCTCGTAGATGCACTTCAGATCAGCATTGTGAGTAGAGTCTATGCTCTCTTCACACATAAGCCGTTGCAGTTAATTGGATTACTACATTCCATAATTGCCATTGTTTCAGCAGTACAGATCCCATCTACATTAGGACTCATTCACCTGGTGGCATTACTAAACTTAAGAAATCAGTGTTAGAGTCTGTATTAGTCATTAGTTCATTTCAATTTCAATGCATTTCAATTCTCAGCTGAACAGAGTGGAAGGGGTGCCCAGGGCAGCACATCCCGACTTGTGCCAGGAAGGTGCAGCCGCTCCTCAGCTCCCAGCAGAGCTGGGATTTGCCCACAGGCCCATCCCACTCCCACCAGTGGGTCTCAGTTTCCCAGAGCTTGCTGGCTCTGGGAGGGTTCCCTGCTCACCAGGCACTGCCCCGTGGCAGTCCCTGCTCTTTCCTGTTGCCAAGAAAAACAGCATTTCACCAACTTTCTGAATTTTATTTTATTTTTGCTCTGAGTGTCCTCAGCACACTCATCAGTTCAAGCCTTCGAATGAGCTGAAAATGAGTTACAGATGGGCACTGAGCACAACAGAATGCTACTATTTTTCAAGACCCTTTATGTACACGTCTGACACCCAAAATGTAAAACATAGCAAGAGCTGGCAAGAGACAGCCAGTCTCCACTGCTCAATTAAAAAACAGAATAAAAAATGCATCAGTAGAATTAGATACATGTATTTATATCTAATTTTTAGAATACAAGTCTTCAAAGGGAAGATGCCAAGTGCAGAACCAAATCACTCAGCAGAGCTGAACAGCTGGGTCAGCAGCACCCACTGCAGCACGAACACTCAGGGATGTGTCCTGAGAGAGGGCTTCCCTCAGCCCTCAGGTCCCTGCTGCCCTGGCCCTGTGAATAGTGTCTCACCACATATCAGCACCACGAAGACCCGTGCATCCACGCCCTCAGTACTGTCACCTCCCCTAGGGATGTTGCTCCAGGGTTCCAGCAGCAGGTGGCACAGCCAGCACTGCCTGAAGCACACGCACCTGTAGATGTGGTGACATGGCTGAGGGAGATGAAGGACCTGCCTGCACCACCCAGCACCTCCCTCTCCACCTCCCCTCCTCAGGGAGCTGGAGAGGGCCATGAGGTTACCCTGCAGTAAGGTTCAGTATCTTCCATTGGAAAAGATTAAAAAAACCAAAAATACAGGAAATCAAAAGGAGAATTAAATGACATAACCTAGGTTTCAATTGCGAGAGGGGTTCACAGCCCTGAGGTGTGCTCAACCTCTGTCTCTACTACTACACATGTATTTCAAAGAAACACTATTGAAGTAGCCCATTCTCTGCCGTTCCAACAGACAGTTGTGGATTCCGTTGCACATTCAAATGAAAGCAAACATAAGAGCATCCATCACTGACAGGCCTGAATGTTGGACCCATAGTAAGTGAACAGGACCATCCCAAGGAGGCACCTCCTAGAGCTGCTGCTTCTGAAAGTCCTGGCATGTCCTAATGTCTGAACTGGCTTTTGAAGAATTCAAAGGATTTCTTCCTTCTGTGCCTTGTCTTGCTTACGTCTCTTTTAAAGTGATTCCTCAAACCAACATACTTTTAGCAGTTGGTATCAGAATTTAAAGAACTATAACCAAGATGAGAGTCTGGGTGAAGCACATAAGCTTGGGTAAATTCATGCAGCAGTCCTGTATGCATGGAGTGAATACACAGGATTCTGTTTTATGCAGCTGCAGATAGTAAAGTGGAGATAGCAGCCCAGCAAAGAGATTTTGCAGCTTGTCTTTTCCATAACACTTTGTTAAATACATTATTGCTTCATCATCGCTTGTGGTTTGTTTTGGCAAGCCCACAACATCACATTTCTCAAAGTCTTCTGTACCTTAATAAATCCAAGCACATTTGGAACAGAGAAGGGAAGAAACTAGATGCATTGTGCACAACTGGTAACAGTTTCCTGCCACGCCTGATTAACAGAGTAAAAACAAAACTCTGCTTCTGCTGGAAGAGGTCCCACCCAAGGTATAGGTTGTGTAAATTGCCCTTAAGGAAGAGAGGAAAAAGGACGCTTGCTTTGGGGAATTGTTGTGGGGTTTTTTTAAGGTTTGTTTTGATTTTTTTTTTTTTTTTTTTAACAGTTTAATTTTCCTGTGAGGGAGGAGAGAAGGGAATCCTGCCAAGCAGGACTGGGACACTGGCTCCACTAGCATATTTCCTGCCAGCACAATTCTTCTGTAAGCAGCAGTGGATATCCCAGTGTGTGTGCCTTGGACATTCTCTGGGCAGAGCCCACGGGCTGTGCACCATGTGTTGCAGAGGTACAAAGGATGGGTGGTAAGACATGGATTTTAGAGCTGGGGGAACTACCTCTTTACCAGTCTAAACATGACTGCAGACAGGACCACCCCCACCTCCTACCCCCCTTCATTTCATCATGCTTGGTTAAATTATGTCATTAAGCCCAGTCACTTAATTGCCCCCGTTTATGTGCCAGCCACTGCCTCTGCTCTGTACACACATTTCAAACAAAAACTGCTCAAGTTGAAGTAGCCAATTCTCTGTTGTTCCCTTTTTTTTTTAATCAGAGAGGAAAAAAAAATAATTCATGCAGCAGGTTACTTTTAATTCATTCTCGCACCTACTCCTTATTATAATGCTCTTAAAATAGTACATTGGAAAAACACTTTGTAAGTGTATAGCTAGTGTTGATGACAGCAATTGGCAACTGTGTCATTTTGCACAAGGCTGCCATCCTTTCTCCTTAGTATCTGTAAATATTTCCTATATATTGCCTACCAAGGCAGCTTCAGTTTGCCATCACTATCAGAGCCAAATACAGCCAGAGGAATTGGTACCCTCATGTACCTTTGTAACTTCTCAATAAACTTAGTGGCTTCCTACAGATTTTCTTTGCTACAGTCCAACTATGGCCCTGTAGCTCTTCATTGTGGAATCATTTTAAGATGCTCACAGAAATTGCTGTTGTGCTCATGAATATGCAAGGTTTCTTCCTCCAGCTGTCAACCAGCACACAAGCACTGCCTATGAGATGCTCACCAGCAATGTTGTCCCATCTCAAGTATGACTGCTGACAGCAGCAGTGTAGGTTGTTCCCTAAAACTAGGTGCTAGATGCTTCCTGGACACTCCCAGCAGCCACACTCAGCTCACTGGTAAAGGCACCTGTCCTAGTGTGACAGGTGAGAAGGGATTGCAAACTGTACTGCAGAGGTGGGAATGCAGAACATGTATAGTTAATACACAATTAATGAAAGAAAAGAAGGAAATAAGAACCCTATTCTGTTTCTAACCAGGATGGACATATAATAACCTCACACTATTCCATAGCACTCCAACAGGTTTACTTACTACTCTTCCCATGGCACATTTCAGAATGGAGCTGTAAAAAAAGAGCAATATGAAGCAGGACAGAGACATTCCCACAGATTGTTTCAGTTTGGGAAGATGCTACTTTGTGATCACGTCAGGAGCTGAACTGTGGCAGAGAAATGAGCAGTATTGTAGTCACATGCATAAAGTATAAAGTTTTGTGAAGTCTTCAACGTATGTGCCTTGTCAGAATTTACAGTAATTTAAGGTGCTTATTATTCCTCCAGGCATGGAACTCATAAATATTACTCAGTGCTATTTGTCATTGGCTTCTCTGTCATGCAGAAAGTCAAATTAAATACTTATCTCTATATCATTAATGTATTAAACAGTAGGATTTATGGGGTTTGAGATCTTACTTGCTCTTTAAACATTAACTTCCTGATGAAAGATCTAAATGCAAATAGAGGGAATGCCAAAATACCCTGGAACATAATTAAGGATACCAAGGTGCGAAGAAGCCCCAGGCATAGGAATGTGCAGATTTCTTATTTCCACTTTGACGGTGGGCTAGTTTTCTTTGTTCCACATTTCTACCCACTGTCCCTGTGTGCGACCTTGTTTCTTTGTAACTGAATGTCAGGTGAAGAAAATCCAAGTGCATTGCTCTATGGATCCTCAAAAAGCGTTCCTGGCTTAAAACATATCCTTGCTCTTTGTACTGGGAAACAGTAATTCAGTAGTGTCTGGAAGATGAAAAAAACCTCATAGATTACTCTTTCCATATGAAGAAAAATTCTCTTGATAGCTTTATTTGATTTGTTCTATTATTACTACTCAGGGGTTCCTTCAAACATACATTAATAGGGACAACTTTTAAACACATCTGTGTTTCTGCAGCATAATAGAAATGCTTTCTGTACTGCTGTATAGCTCTAAATAAATCAACAAGCTATTTTGTCCATCTAGGACAGAATAATCACCAGGTATTCAACCTGTTCCCTTCTCAGCAAACACAGATAGATAATGTAAACATTTGAGACACATGTGATTAAAAAAATTAAATAAAGAAGTACCTTCTAATGAGTAACTTTCTGTCAAAAAGCCACAGAGAGGTTGTTTCATTTAATTCTGTAAACTTATCCCTGAAGGCCCTGTTTAGACAGTAAAAAACCTTTACACAGAAGTGGTGCCTCTCTACACACATAAATTTGCTGCTTCACCACAGGAGGCCTTCACAGTGTCACAAGAGGTTTCAAGAGGAGTCTTTGTCACCCTTCCTGGCATATCTGACAGTCCTGAAGTCCCTCTTCTTGTTCTCTCTCCAGCCAAGGCCAAAAACTCTGCCCACGTATGGATTTAAACTATGCTAGCTCTGACTTCAAAACAGTGATTGTTCCCACACAGCTCATCTCACTCAACTCTCTCCAGATGACATTATCACTGTGTTCAGGACAACCTCTTTAACCAACCCAATCTCTGCTCAGAGATGCCTCCAGAGATCACTGAACATGCAGCACCACCAAACAGAGCCCCACTACCACTTTGAGCCTGACCTGGGACAGGCTGCATTGACAACTTGTGATCAGCAAAATGCCTCCCTCAAAGCCTCACTGAAGACCTCACTCTCATCTGTGGAGTTTATGCAGATCAACTTATTGACAAGTCAAATTGCCCTCCTGGTCCAGGCTTTTGTTGTAGGTGCCTGTGATGAGGACTGAGATTTTGAGGAAAACAGGACATAGCTGGCAGATTACTTCAGCTCTGGTTGTTCTCTGTCTTATTTTCTAGGTTTAGGAAAAACAGCCGTGTTTTCTGTGGATACTTGAACTGTGCATATATTAAGGATTTTTACTATACATTAATAACTAAAAGAACAGTGGTATATTCATACCACCAGAGTCAAAGATCTTTTTGAAAACTAAAGAATCGTGAAAAATTAAATAACCTGTTACTTGTTTTGAGACTGCTTTATGAACTCCACCAATGTGATTTTTAGTATAGCAGCCTTCTCTTTTAAGGGGGTCTTTTCTCATTCCGTGCATTACGGATGTTTAATTGAAAGGTTACACACAGGGTCATCAACAAGGCTCATGATGCCTCTAGCCTTACAAGACACTCCACTTCAAAGGGATTGGCTGCATTCCTGAGCCTTGTACCAATAAGCACTAATAACACTGAAAAATGAAAACTGAAACAGATGTCTCCAATAGCATTGATTCTTATTAGTTGCTCACAGCTATCCTCACACCTCCGGGCACAGTGGCGCAGGGCGCGCGGCTGCGGCCGCCCAATAATGCCACTGGAATGCTCCCTGCACTGCTGCTCACTGCACCCATGACAGACTGTCTCCATCATAATCTTAAGAAAACTTCTTTGAAATGTCATTTAAAAATGCATCAACTATGTAAACTCTTACTTAATAAGGACAGGATTTTATAGTAACATGTATTTCTTAAAATCAACTGTGAAAAAAGTGATCAAATGTATGTTAGAAAGACTGAACTGAACTGCACTTTCACCTGTGCTTTGCTGCAGATTCTAAACCAGTTATGACCACCCAGAAAGAGTTCAGGGCAGCTCTGTGAAAAAATAATGGAAGAATGGCGATCAATAGGTTAAAAAAAAAAAGTGTTGTGCACGCTACTATGCTGTAAATACCCCAAGCAGCAAAGAAATAGACTTACGCAACATATTCAGTGAACAAATGTGAAACTGAGCTGTGAAACTCTTGGACATCATCTTTCTGCTTAGAAAGATGGGCAGCCATGACAGACATGTAACAATCTAGAGGGAACAGTTTAACCTCATTTAACAACTGAGCAACAGAAGCTGCTCTTGCTGAAGGAGATAATATTTGCATCTGAAAGTTGGTAGTGCGAGAACAACCTTCAAAGTGGATCAGCAATCATGTGTCAGCAGGA
>NW_009953489.1:271253-300480 GCF_000747805.2 Chaetura pelagica | reverse complement strand
AAAGGGAGAGCTAATGCAGAGGTGCTGGGAGGGATGCCATGAGCAGAGCCTGAGAACTCACAAAGGTACCAGGAGCTAATACCTTCCTATTGCTGGCAGAGCTCTGTATGTTTACCACTGAGTCCAGGTCTGAGCAGCTGGGGTTGCAGTAACTGCATATTGAGGCCCAAGTGTCCACTTTCTTCGCAGAAGGACCAGGGGATGGCTGTATTTTGCTGTGGATCTCTTAGGAACTAGATCCACTGTCAAAGTGATCTGTGCAAAGATATTGCCTAAAATTACATGAAGCATCCCCCCTGTCCTGCATCTCTCTTCCCTGAAAAGCTTCATGTATCTCTGGACATTTTATACTTTGAAATAGTAAGTCCAGCCTAATCCTGCATCTGAAGGTAATCCTGAAAGTCACCCTTCGTCCTCAAAGCAACAGAGAAAAACTGGGAAAGAAAGGCAACTGTTTTTCCTGTGGCACTGAGCTTGAAAATGCAGAGCTGTACCAGAAGTATCATCCCTGTAACAGTCCAGATTCTCTGAAAGTCATGTGATTTAGTCACACTGTAGAAGAAAAAGGAGCCTGGTGTGATAAGCCTGCAGAAACTTCATCCATGCTGAGAAGGTTTCCAGACAAGGTGGAGCTCCTGACTGTCGTGGCCAACAACTGTGCACCTCAACCACTGCATGATCTTCAAGGCATGTCTCTGTTCATTGTCCAGTTCAGCATGTTATTTAGGCCACTGAACAAACCCAGCAGCTCTCCCTAGAAAGCACGTTCTGACACAAGGGCATTCAGTGCAATCAGAAGATGCTGAGCTCTGCCACTCATGGGGATTTTCTCTATGCGTGCTCTGCCTGTCTCCTCAGCTGTGCATTCTCCCCTTAGAAGAAGAATGCTATCACACAACATACTGTGTAACCAGACCAACTGTAAAAGTCACTTCTGGAATATTAAGAACGGGCCTGCAATGCCTGCACAGGTCTACAGGGATTGTTATGCTTGCTGGAGGGGAGGCGTTCACGGCATTTATTGTACACTGCACCACACACAACACATTTGACTTTTCAGAGAATACCCCTGAAGGGAAACATCATTCAAATGGCAGAAAAGGGAGGGGACATTTTCCATGGAGGTTGTGCTCCAATGACAGGCTCAGATACATCAAAACAATCAAAAACATTACTGCAAGAATTTTCCTACTGCTTGATATTCACTGTTGTGCAGATAAAAGGAAAATGTGTCCATCTGCAGCTAAAAATACATGTAGTTGCATTTCAACTGTGAACATTTTTTATCTTCAGGGGGAAAAACAGGTTTTGTGTTGGTAGGTGTCCTTAGAAATGTGATCTCATTGTTCCCACAGGTTTTACCAGTGGCTTCCAGTTCCATACACAGAAACCTTTCCGCCTCCTGACTGAGTCCAAGTGAGAATTCACAGCTCGGAGATGTACAAAATGGGTGTCCTGCCCAAGCTGGGGTCAGAAAGGAACTCTGGTATCTTGCATGGCTCCCAGCTCCCCTCTGCTTGGGAACGGCTTAGTGCAGTTGATATGGACAATCCAACTGGCCCTGGAGCATGCTGAGCACTACCAGCTGATTCTGTTTCCTTTTAGCTGCCAGTCCAAAATATTTTCTGTCAGTAAAGGCTACACAGTGAGGTGGATCCAGATGCTTCATCCAGATGCTGCATAAAATTCAGGAAATTCAAATACACATCTGGTTACTAAAAAAGCAGTAATAGAAGCAGATTTTTTTTATTAATAAAGAAAGACTCCTTTTTCCTTGATTAATATAAAGGTTGCTGGTGCAGGTAGCATCTAGATTCTTGATCTTGGAGTCACCCACTCCCCACAGCACAGACTGAAGTCCATATGGGTATCCAAAATCCATTGGATTGTTAACAGAGAATAATCCATTTGTAAGTAACAAGTGGAGTATCACTCAACTCATTGGATGGAGCTCAAGGTAGACAGATTTAGGACTTAAAGAGATGTAAGAAAAGTTGCAATGACTTGTAAAACATGTCTGCTGGTTCTTGGCTTCAGCCATCTCCACTTCTGTCTGTAAAATCCATTCTACAAGCTCTGTATTGGGTTATATCCCAAATGAGATTATTTTACACACAACTAGATTTAATTTGCAGTGAGGGGAACACCTTGGTTTGTTTTATGTTCACATGCCTGTTTAATTGGGCTTCTGATTATTTAATGTCACTGCTGCAGAGGTAGCTTTTATGAGGCACAAAAGAAAATTTAATGAAAATTATTCACAAGCCCAACTTTGGACTAGTAAAACCAAGAGTTTAATGTAAGAGGCAAAGTCCCCATCTGGTACTTCTCTTTGAAAAGAACAGCCCACGTGAAGGATTTATTGTGACATTACAATGCTTGATGTCAAATAATCTTGCCAGAGGAACAATATTGCCCTAAAGAGGGCCATAAGGCCGTGTGTGACATGGGTATTTGAAAGGATTAACTACACTTAAATCAATATGGGCAATGAAAACAGAAATAACCAATCTCGTAGCCGCTCAATTATTTAGAAGTGTCTTTACTCCCCACAGAATGGAATTAAACGCTTGTTTAAGAGGACTCACAATTAAATCTTTTTCTTTAATGTCAAGATAAGGACGTGGGATCCTTGACTGCAGTATGACATGATGAGTGACATTTCATGGAGAGGAACATGCAGAAGGAGCTGTCGAGGTGCCGACTGGCAAAGGGCTTTGCCGTGAGGGGACCCGGTTGCTCTGCAGCCAACGCAACTGTGTACACACCTCTTTTGCCAGAGAACACCACATCTGCTCCTCCTGTGCCAGAGAACACCACATCTGCTCCTCCTGTGCCAGGGAACACCACATCTGCTCCTCCTGTGCCAGGGAACACCACATCTGCTCCCCCAGTGGTCTGATGCCCTGCGCCTACCAGCACCTTGGGCTGCAGCAGTGCCCGTGCCAGGGGAGGGCAGCAGGTCCCACAGCTCCAGTCAGGATGGGAACTTGGCAACCACCAGCCCAACTCCAAACCTGCTGTGCATACACACTGAGGTCTTCATGAAAGACTGCATCCAAATACAGCTTTTTAGCTGTCCTTTTTCCTTTCTAGTGCTGCATTTTAGGAATATAAAATGCAGGCTTTAAAATCCACAGAACACTAGTAACTAAGTGTTGTTTCAGGAGATAATGTAAATGTAAGATCCACATAAGTGGGCTGACAATTTCCCAGTTATTTGAGTTTTGAAGAGTTTGTCTGACCTAACCCAATATTTTTTTAAGACTTTTTTAAAAGATGTTTTACACAGCAACCACTCTGACCTTTCATGATGATACTACTTCTCCTGAGGTTTTTGATAACCTCAAATGCAATGAAGAAATTCTTGGTGGGGAAAATTTTAATACAAAGTTCTATTTTCAAATTATAAAAAAGAGGTAACAGAAGCAGGACATATTTAAATATTGCATGTTCATCCATCATATTGCAAATACCCTAGGTGACAGGAAGATATCAGATGCCTGCATGCCGTCCGTAAGAGTTCCTGGCCAGAAAAGCTTAAAGATGTTCTTAAATTAGAGACAAGCCAATGCACTAAGAATTAATGAAAAAGAAGGGCAGCAGTTGTCCATCATGAACTGCAGTTTTCCAAAGGCTTCTGTGAGCCGCAAGACAGTTAAAAAAAGTCTAATTCTTGATGTTTAAGCTATTTAACAACATGGCAAATGAACACAGAAGCCCTTCTCTGGGCTGTAGCTAATGTGAAAGTCATTCTCAATGAGCTATGCTGACTTCTTGCTGCTCTTGAGCTCAGAGTCACTGCAGACAAGATCATCTTCTGAGATCTTCCATCCCTTTTTTGCATTTTATATCTGTTCTTAAAAGTACATTCACTGTCACTTAGTATAGTTGTTTCTTTCAGCTGGGAAAAAAGTGCAGTCCAGAAAGCTGATATATATTTTTCAAAACACTTTCTGAAAATGCATTGCAGAAAATCATTACTCATTATTTTTGCCTTGACACTTATAAGCATAATGGCTGGGAGGTATTGTTGATTAATGATTTCTAGCTCCTCTGATGTTCTTGTCCTAACTTGTCCACATTTCAGAGTCATAGAGTAAGGTGAAAAAAAAAATATAATAATGATGACAATTGTCACTTTGTAACCAGAGACTCCAGATTTTACTGATATGTGTCCCAACAGCTTTGCATGCAATTCTCAACTTCAACACTTTTACTATTGATCAAATGGCTGTGATGCTGCTTATGTTGAGCCTCACCCTCAGCACATGTCTGGTTTTGTGGTCACCCTGCTGGTTATTTTCATGTCATTATTTTGCTGATCATCACCAAATGATTTATTTCCTCATCTGCATCAGTACTACACAGCTGTTCATTCTCCTTTAGAACCTTTAAATGGCTTTATTTTCCCTGCTTGCCCTGTAACTCCCTATACATCCCACCAGTTTCAGGGCTGCTTTGGCACACATCGTTCAGCCACACATGAACCCTCCTACACTGCAGCTCTACCCAGGTTGCCGGTATTATTATCCATATATATCTTATCTTGAAGAGCTGACAGCCCAGGTATAAGATGATTCACGATGGGTAAAGATCACAAAGATCCACAGAACAGAAAGTAACAATGCAGTGGTCGGGTCCACATGGTCAGATGCAGTCCCAGCACATCTGCAGCCTCAGCCCTGTTGATACTTTTACAGCTACAGATGCATATTTGACATAGCAGTCTGAGCCTGTAATTGCACATGTGCATAGGGAGAGAGCATAGGGGGTGCCCTGCAGAGAGCCAGGCATACCCCAGCCCATGGGCAGGTGCAGCCTTGGTGCTGCCTGAGTGAGAGGGCAGCTCTTGCGTGCCCACTGCCAGCCCTAGTGTGCATAAGCAAGTGCAGATGGCTGGGGCAGAGCTCATGTCTCTTTGCCAAGAGTGGAAAGAACTTGTTAAACACACCCCGTTGTTTCATGGACTGTTCTTTATCATAGAATTTCAAGGTACTTATTTTCATGCTTGGTAAAATTTGCATTAAGCTGTATGCACATTTATAGAGGTTAGAGACAGAAAAGGCAGATTTTATTTGTTTTCAGGTTGCAGAAATAAGAAATCTGTAGGAGAGGAAGTTTTTTTCCTAGCATGGAAATAATTCCATTACTACAAATCTGGAGTCTTCATTCCTCACCAGCTTACTTCTGGAGCCCCTGAAGGATATGGATCTTAAGTATCTGTGCCACTAATAGCATGCTGTAGCTATGCTTGAAGCTGGGAACCATCCATTTCCAACAATAATCTTAATGGAAGAGGTAGGACTGAGAAGCCCAGGTTGACCATCGGTGAGCTGTCCACAATCATGGGGCCTTACAAGGGGCTGAGCAGCACAAGCCCAAACCCTGTGGGTGGCCATCCTCCCTGTAGTAGTGCTACTGTTCTACCTACTGTACCAATGTTTGCTGTCAGCAGAACTCTTGGAAGCTGAAAACTGAAAGGGAATCTCTCACTCCTTCCCCTATTTTTCATTCTGACTTCAGCTGATGGACTTGAAGGCTGGATTTCAGACACAGTGACCCTGTGCGACAGGCAAAGGGAGCTGGTTTTTTCATCATATTTTACTTTCCATCCTCTTTTACTCTACAAGAATTACTGTAACTGCATATCACATGTAAACATTGTTCCAAACTGGTGGCTGCAACCTAGGAAATACCTGTTCAAAGCTGGTGCCAACCTCCTCCCCTTTCCCCCCATTTTGACCCCAAAGCATTTTCTGCATCTCCTTGTAGGAAGACACAAGTCTCAGCAGGAGAGCTTCCACTAAGCCAAAGAGGAGTCATGCTGTTTGCTTTCAGGACTGACTTCTATCAACTCTGCCCCAGTTGTTTTGACCCAGTCACCTGTGGCTGCTCTTTGACAGGGCTAGTTCATGCCTGCCTCTTCCCACTCTGTACATGGGAGAACTTGTCTCACTCAGACTGTGCTGTCACTTTTTTTCGCTTGACAGCAGACTGGTCTGACATGGTTCTTGTCACTCAAATGGTGTAGAGCACAGATCCCTTTAATCCATCTAACAAGAAGTTTTCTTGTCTTCTCTCAGCACCAAAACTAATTACACAGCAAACCATAAGTGTGTGGTTTCTTGCAGGGATATAAGGAAAGAAAAGAAAATGTTTGCATGAGGGTATACAGAATATCATCAAACATAAAGTCTGTCACATTTTGCTTCAGCCCATTTCCCACACCTGAGAAAATCCAGGGCACAGCTGAAATCAAGCTCAAGAGTTAGATCTTCAGCTTGTCCCATCGCTCCTAACACCAAACCCTTGGCTCTTTGTGGCAACCTGAGGCTGTACCTCCTGGGGCAGGTTTTCTTCCACAGGCTTTGCCGCAAGCAGCAGCAAATTTTGCTTGTGGGCTCTGTGTCCACCTCACTCACAAAAGGTTCATATCATGGACCACCTTTCAAAGGAACCACTGATGGTCACTGGCAATCACAGCTGCAGACATATTACGTTACAACCACTATTTCTGTCTTCAGTTTTCCATGCCAGGTTTCTGCTTATTTCTAAAGTTTCAATGAAGTTCAGGCATTTCCAGAGGAGAAAACAGAGATGTTTTCCCCATGCTAATTCTTTTTATTATTATCTAGTGGCCCAGCACACCTGGATCATTACACTTTCATCTGCCTCTGTGCCCAATTGCTAAATGGCAGGCAGAAAAACAAAATTATGCTAAACAAGAATCCATCCAATGTTAGTGCTTGTTGCTTGTCTTGGTAATTGAAGATCTGTGTTAAATACATGGAAATAGAGCCATGTCTACTCAAGTAGAAAGATGAGGAATGAGCAAGAATTAAAGTAAGAAGTCTAATCTCTCTAATAGAAAGACCACTAACATTCATGGCATGCGGTGCACTGAGGGAATTTTAGAGTAACTCATTAGATTTTCCAGCCCAGGAAAAAGAGGTCACAGCAGCTGGGAAGGAAGGAGCTGTTAGAACAGTAAGGATATTCTCTTATGAAGGAATCTGACCTGGATGCTTTGGAAGGAGCGTGCTGGATTGGCTTGAAATCAGCATTTTACTTTGTGACTATACTGTTAGAATAAAATGTTAGCATAACTGTAACTAGATGCACAAGAGCACAGGATTTGAATACTGCCACTGGCCTTTGCAGCTATCTACCACAACAGAAAACATTTCAGTCTCTGAGTTGCAGAAACTGAAAGGAAAGGATGTCAGAGAACAAGCTGTAAAACGAGAGCCATTTATCTAACCTCTGTTTCAAAAAGTAGTAATGTCTTTCTGTCCTGTATTTCTCTTCTGTTAGGAGGTCAATCAACTAATCACAATGGTATTATTAACTGTTTTCCTATAAAGGAACTTCTGGACAGCACAACTGTCAGCCATGGGAGTATTACAGACTTCTTTTGTGGTTGGCTCAGACCAGGTTTTAAATGTAGCATCAGCAATGGTCACGAGGTATGAGCTGTGCTTTCAAACTGGTTTAGCTGCTTACCACTTGTGTACAGCAAGGTGATGATTAAGAGGGAATGGAAAAGTATAACTTCCACTTAAGCGAAGCTTTAACATTTCCCTGCACTCGGGATGCATGCAGCAGGTGCTCCGCGATGCCCCTGCTTCATGTGGGTGAGCAGAACCAGCTCCTGCACAGCCCGGTGCATCAGCTGTACCGTGCACACAAACCCGAACGTGCAGCGCCGCAGCCCTGGGGCGGCACCGGGGCTGCCCCGGGCTCCGGCCCCGCTCACCTGCGGGTTTGGGGGAGCCCCTGCCCGGAGGGCTCTCGGGGGCTGAACATTCCTCCTGCAAACCTTCAATTCACCTGCTTCTAAGCTGTGTCCCAGCTCCTCCCCCTTGCCAGCATACCCTTTCATCTTCTGCATCAGGCAAACGGCCGGGGATGGGTTTAACCAGCGGAGCGGCGGAGGCTGCAGCCCCGGGGCTGCCCGGCTGCGCTGGAGCAGCTTTTCCGCTGGAATCTCCACAGGCTTCGTGCTCCGGGGGAAGCCCATCTTAGATCGGAGAGACTGTTCAGCACAGGCCTGTTCGGCAGCTCTGGTGCTTAGAAAATGCTTGTTATTTGATTAATTCGTTGGAGCATAACATAGCCAGGAATACTTCTGAAATCTCCCCAGATATCCCCCTCTGTGTCTCTTCTACATTAATGTGAACAAAATCGATGCAGTCTGAAGTAAGATACTCTTCACAGATAAAAGATACAGCATGTTGAAGGCAGCAGTGACTTAGCACCTCCCAGGCTGAAAGCGAAGGCAGTTCTGAATGTAGGAAAGAAGCAAAGTATGTTTGAGCACGCACTGAGAGAGAGGGGCATGCTGGCCTATTTTACTTAAAAGTAGTGGAAAGCATAAACAGCCAGTGTACTTTTGAATGTATGTGGGGGTTGGACAGGTTCAAACTAATTCTTATTAGCAGAAGCCAATAATTCTGCTTATTCCTATATAAAAAAAGGGAGTATCTTGAAATGTGATCCTTTTTTTCAAAATTCAGTTTAACTGTAATAAAGCAACATTTCTGAAGTAATGTTTCTTTTGTCTGTCACTATGGCAACCTGTGAGGTGCCAGTATGACAGGAAACCTGCATTATGAGGCTGCATCCCAAGTGGTTGTATCAGAAGACGAAGGCAGTATCGTATATGCCAAAGAAACAAACACTGTCTAAAAGCTTCTTTTATTGTTTTAAAGCAGCTCACAAAGGTGTTGAACAGGACTTTTCAGCAAACTCGGAAAACAAACGGAAGGTTGTCAAACATCTACCTCTAAAATTACCCTTTAGAAAACCTTACAGACTGTACTGCTTCCTCCAGCTATTCATTCCTGAGACACCAGAGTGATGGCTAGCCTCTGTGCTTTGGTAACATACTCTAAGAATTCCATCTTGCATGTTTGTTCATAAAACCAGTAAGGACTTCTTAATGTTGAAATATTTGATTTTAAAGAGCAAATAAAATAATAAACATTTTAAAGAGGGAATTTCTCAGATAAAAGGCTTTAATGATTATCAGAGGCACAGAACTGAGAAATCACGTTCTGCCTTTCTATTACAGTTTAAGGAAATACAGGAAAACTACGACATAGTCTCAAGACAAATGTTGGTAAACATTTGTGTGAGCAGCCCTGACTTGTTGGGGAAGCACTAGTTTTGTTCTGCCACTTCTGAGCAAAAAAAAATTTTCTTAGAACATCTACGTTGGAAAGTTATTTCAAGCTAAGAGAAAAATACTTTCAAAAGAAGTCCTTTTTCTCATGTGATCTTTGAGGATATTCACAAATCATTAAGTATTTACTTTCGTATTACATCAATTAAAATCCTTCAAGAAACATGTTCAGGCATTTTGCTAGAAACAAACGTCCTGACCTGCAAATGAATGCCAGTTCTGTAGCCAGAGTTCTCAGAAGGATAAACATTTCTTGCATACTTATTGAGAAGGATCTGCCACTCATCCAGGGACTGCTCCAGAGCCCACTGAAGCAGATAACAGTCTTTCCATTAACCCCCACAAAATCTGAACCAACTGCAGGCAACTGTAAAGACTGGTCCTGCAATTGCTAACATTGCTGCTTAAACTTCCATCACCTGAGTGCACTCAGCATCCAGAGAAGTCCATCTGTGAGGAGAATAGGACTCCCCAAGTCCCTGCTCCTGTGCCCTGTACAAAGCCAAGACTCCCACTCAGGCCATTTATGAAAAAGGTAGGTAAGATCTGGTCTTCCCTGTAACAATGCATACCTCTTCGCAGAACAGCTGATGTTTCGGAATATGTTGCTTTTTATTTCCCCACTGAGTAGCAGTTTTCACATAGTTGAACACACCACTTCATTCCCAGGTGACTGTAAATGTCAAAGGTAAAAACCCAAACCAATCCACAACTGTGCTGCAGTTACGGAGACAGGGAGTGTGTTCCATGTCTTTGGTGCAATATTGACCACATGTGGATGCTTCTCTGCTTTCCCAGGACTGAGGGCTACAGAAACTGGTTTAGCCTTTTGTCTGTTTGTTCCTTGGCATCCAAGTCTGATCTAATTTAAAATCCTTGTACCAGCAACCAGAAATGAGTGTCAGCAGAAGTCTGACTCCAGCTCAGCCCTGCTATTCTGATCTGACAGTGCTGCCAGTGAGGTCAATCAAACAGTGTTTTCTCTGCTGAGGCTACCAGTGGGGATCCAAAGACAACAAAAGGCATTATTCTTCTTTCCTATTGTTTCCAAGGTAAGATAACACCCTGCTAAATTGGCTTTTGCTAATGAACTTCAAGTGAAGAAAAAGACTTACTCTAAGGTACATAAAAACCTGTCTTAGTATTTGCCCTTTACAAGTTATCAATGAGGAGAAACAGCCAAGGGTGGCGATGTTAACCACGCTAGGTACCAAAACAAGCTGCTTTCTACAAATCAATGTCCTCCAGTGCTCTGATCAGTTTTGTTCAGTACTCAGTGCATATTTAAGGCTCAAAAGATACAAAAGCAAAGCTGAGTTGGGGGGGCTGGGGATGGAAATACAGCATCACTATTTCTACAAAGCTGACTGCAGCCAGCAATGTTTTCTGAAGGAAGTCTGAAGTGAATTCAAGGAGTTCCAAAATGAACAAGGTGTTGATTACATTAGCAAATCCAACTGATCAGTTTTTATTGCAGCCTAAGCTGAGTCTGAATAATCTTATCAGCTCAGATTAGAACAAGATGTCCAATTAAAATTACCTTTTTTTAAGTTTGCATTTTCAATTAGAAAAGAAAGCATATTTGTATCAGTAAGACACATCTGTAACCATTAAGATTCTCAGCTAGCTTTCACAGATAGGAGCCCCTCACAGCTTTTCCAGTTCACCTCAGCATTCCAGATGTGGCAGCCAGTAGGAAGGGTATTTCAGTGACTCCTGCTTTGCTTATCAAAGCAGCTGGGGTGTGCCTCATAAGTGTGAGGCAGTGAAGATAAGAAGGTAAGTTGCTCAAGAACTGCCAGCGAAGCATGTAGCTCTCCTAAAAATATCCTATAAGTAGGACAACCAGAAATTTCTATTGTACTCACCACTGCCATCTTCTCCGCAGAACCAGTGCTGAACTGCAGACAAACGTGCATGGCCGAGGCAGTTACAGGGCAAAATGCCTGGAAGAGCAGAACGTGGGTACCCCTTTTTGCTTGCAGGTAACAGACTTAGTGGCAATGCAGAAGGAAACTACCTTGAAAAAAAGGATAATTCTATCAATAAATTAAAACAAAACAAACCACAAACAACCAAAAACAAACAAAAAAAACCCAAACACAAAAAACAAACTGTAAAGAGATACACAGAAAAAAACAGGCAGAAAAGCTGTTAAGCTCCACCTTTTTCCTCCTGACATAGGGTTGATACGGACTCTAATTCTGTATTGCACTTCTTGCTCCTCAGTTCCTGAACTAATATTCCTGACAAGCCATGGGAGGTCTTTCTTTTTTATATCAATACTGTAAACCTGTAACACAACATGGATCTGCTACATGTATCACATTGATGTGGCCTCAAAAGTGTCTTTCCTGAAAACACTGCAAAATAGAACTGTAATTTCATCATGCATGGTAGTTCTTGGTAATGCCAGTGATATGAGGACAACATCTGATGATGATAACAGTGGCAATAGTGTTATTGAATTTCTCAGGATAGACTTATTTGATGATATAAAGATTTGGGACCCAGTTCTAAATCACCACTAATCTTACTGAGGATCCTCACAAGACACATTTTCAGTAGAGACCACAAATGTATTCCATGCTCAGAGGAGGTTATGTTTCTTCCTGTGGTCACAGGACACTTGCAGAGGTAATGGGGTTTATCTCCCAGCCCCAGCAGGAAGCTGGACACCAGGGTAACATGACATTCAATGTCCACTCTACAGAAGGCCAGTATAGAGGCAGTACCTCCAACACTTGAGGCTCAAGTCAAGACGGATTTAACTTTCTTTTCTTAACCATCTCAGAAAAGTCTCCATTGATTTTTGGTGACAATTTTGGTCAACTAAACTTCCTGGGAAGAGAACTCTACATCTGCATAAGCAGCAATTTTTTATCAGCCTCTGAGAGAATTTTAATATTTCACATTTCATATGCTCACTTCTAGCTTTACACACATATTCTTACAATTCAGATTTCTTTTTCAAAGCACAGAGGCTTTGAAAAATCTGCACAATTATATATGTATGTGTAAGGAATAATTCAGCAAACTTGCCATAACTTAAAGAAGGAGCAAAAATAAGTCTGTCTCCCATAACATATAAGAGACAAAGATATCCTCCTTTTCCCATTCAAGCACTCTACAGAAGTTGGAAAAGAAACATTAAAAATAGAAAATAAATCACATTAAAGATTAATATCTTCATTTTGTATTAAGGGTGTAGTTACTTGGTTTATGGTGACAAGAAACTAACTAGTTCTGTGAATGAGGGGCTTCCACCCACCACTGCCCCAAGTCACTGGGTGCCCCCAAGCTTGCAGCAGGGTTTGAGGTGGGCAGGCAGTGTCAGTCCAGCTTCCCAGACAAGAGACATGAGGCTCATGTGGCTCTTTGGACCACAATTCTTTCTCCTGGTGGAAACAAAAAGCGGTTTTCTGAGAAAAAAGCAATTTCCTTGAGTTTTGGATGACAACACCAGACCCACTTCTAGGCCTTGTTCTGGCCTTTTCCCACAAATAAGTTTAACTCTACTAGGTTTTGTGCTCAGGAATGTTGATACATAGCAAATGTTGATGTATTATTTGCAGCACCTTTGGTAACCAAATTTTAAATTGACCCTGTGAGAACACATGCAGCAACGTTGTTTGGAGAGCTTACTCCTATTTTCTGATAGGAGAATACTGTGCCTAAGCAATGCACTTCATTGTGCTAATGGAGAAGAGAGTTGGTCAATTACATTTTAAAGTTTTTAAATTCACAGAAGAAAACAATAATATGGTTTCTAAAAAGTGGAATGAGATCATAATTCGCCTGTGGGTACTTCACAAACAGGAAAGAGGCCAAACACATTTAATAAATGATTCACCATGAATTACACCCTCAATATAGAGAAAAATAAAGTTCATTCACACAGCCACAATGCAGCCTTGATGGTTTCAGCAGTTGCTTTCTCTGTGAAGTGGTATTTCATTAACAAAAATCAATGAGAATGTATTAGGTGCTTTCTTATTATCTCTATGACTCGAACAATACCATATGCTCGGACCAGGAGGTATGGAAAAAGGACCTTAAATGTAGGCGAGGAAATCTCAGTGTGCAGAGGTGAAGCAGGGATGCAAATAAACTAAAAATATTTTTTATACTGAAATTATGTCTAATAATAATAGTGGACAAACACTGTCCTTCAGCCAATATTGCAGAAGGTGTAACAAGTTTACTATAGAATTATTGGGACTATTAATGGATTACTTTGTTTCCAAGATGCTCAATAGAGACAAACAGATTATTAATGTTCCAGCTACGATATCCACACTTCCTTTAAAAGCAGGTCATTATAACCTCATTTGACCAATCACACTTTGAGCCCAGTTGTGGAATAAAGCAGGATGTCAGTAGAGTGAATTTGTGGTGTAAACTACTTGGGCAAGGGCACCACAAAATAACTGAAACAGGAGGATATCAGCATTTGCAGGCACAGAGCTTGGGGCTTGACCAGAATTCTTGCACAACTGATGGACATTAACTGTTACAATTAAGGGTACAGGATCAGTTCCTGAAGCATATCTCTGCTCTGGATTTACAGAGGATGCATTTTCATTAAAGATGGCTGAGTATTATGATGAAGACAAAGACAGTGATGGTGAACAAAAAGAACCATGTTTATCAAAAGGTTTGGCATAAATATGGTGCTGGTAGAACGTTTCAGCTGGTTTATGTCTCAGCAACAGTTTAAACAATAACATTCATATCGCAGAATGGTGTAGATAATATCTGCAATAAAACTGGGACTTTTATGTTTAGAAGCAGACAAAGCCAGGAAAGCACATTGATAAATGAAGCTGAACCTTGGTATTTCGTTGTGGTGGAGCTCCCTCTAGCTTATGGTATTAACCTTGTATCTGTAAATCATATTTGCTTAAACTCATCCCTCCATTTTCAGGTTAGAAAAGGCTGCTTTTTCCAGCTTTATTTACTTGTGTTTATTTATATATCTTTACCCACTTGGTTGAGATAATTAACCAACTTCAAAATGGCAAGGAGCAAACTAAGAAGATTCTGCCAGGTAAATATTTATGTTAAATCAATAGTACTGCATTAAGTAAGTCTGAGTAATCCAAATTCCTCCAAAAATCTTTATTCACCTTTAATTTACTGAGAAGAAATCAGGAAAAGTGACCGAAAACAATCTTCATCTAATTAAAGGTAGGAAAGTAATCAGCATGACTTACCTTGTTCAGAATAAGAATATTCGTTTCAGTTGCAGAATTCATAAAGGTTTCCCTCTTTAGGATTACTCTACTTTTCAAGGCTGAATTAATGGCTGTAAATACTAACTGTACCTTTAAAAAAAGTGGAATGAATGGTGCATTATGGAAACACTGTTTTGCTGAAATGCTAATTTGGGGAGATTAAGAAGACATTTCTGAAGAACAATATCCAAAATCTGATGTGAAGCTTAAATAACTACTGAAATGATAAGCAGGCAGAGCTACAGGAGAAGGGTTAATTAAAAATCTCCAAGGCAACTCATATTCCTTTGTCACAAAATAAATGCTATGCTACTGATACTCTACCTGTAAACTGAAAAATCACCAGCTGCTGTAGCTAACATGAGCACAGAAGAGGATTTACCAGTTTGCAATGTCCTAAATATTCTGCATTTTAAATGCATTTGGCCACATTTCTTCATAAATATTGCTCCCTGGGTTTTCTATTTAACTTTAAAACTACTTATCATAAGCTCCTTTGTACACTGAAAAATTAAGTTCACCCATGTTCAAATTAACAACAAAGAACCAGTTTAGTAGAAACTTTGAAGAATCTGATTCAGTAGGAATGAATATTAAATTCAGATTGAAGACTGACAGGCAAAATAGATGCTTTATATACCTTTTTTTGAGAAAATAAGCTATAATGAAAAACACAGCTGTAAAAATCTTCAGGGTTGAAACTGTGTCTACGTGATTGCTTCCTCCCCACAATAAAGTAATGTATGAGGTTGTTTTTATTTTTGTAAATTAAAGATGTCACTTAGATGCCTTACAATGCTGAGATTTTAGAAGATGGATGCTCTGAAAGTTGTCTAATCAGAATGCTAATTTACATGCTAACATATAGCACCGATGAACAGATAATTTTTTAAAATCTGCTAAAATGTATTCTTTATTAGCTAATGGAAAGTAGTCCTCCACCACAGAATCTGCTTTAATTAAAATTAAATGTATTAATTCAAATTTGAATGTAACCTAGAGATGAGTAAAAAGAGAAAAAAAGATATCTGGAGGGAAGACTTGCATATTTAGTCCCACTATGTTTCTTTTTAACGATTACTGCTTTTCTCAAAGTGTTTCTGATTTGTATAGTATTTTAGAAAACACAAGTTTAACTAAATTCATCTTCTCAGAGCTTAAAAAAATTCCTTGAATAAATGTAGTGTAATTTAAGATGAGTCCTATAGGTAGAAGCCCACAATCAGAGGTGCTTAGTGATGAAAAGTTAAAACACATACAGGTTATTTAAAAATAAATATATTGCAAATACTCAGAATTCATTTTTTTCTGTGCCAATCACCATGAGTGTTCCTGTTTGGAGTATTAGCATGACAAGAAACTGACAAAAACCCTTGATTTACTGCCCTGATCTTATACCGAGAATTCTTGCTCTTGAATGACTAGGTGTCAAAATTGCACCTCCAGTTTCAAAAGCTTTTAAAATTAATTTTCGAATGCATTGCTATTGGATGCTGAAATCAGCCTCTGTGTCTCAGTGCGGAGTGCGGTAAGAGGGCAAGAGCATGACACTTGCTATCCCTAATAATTTAGAGGAATTGCCTGATGTAGGAGCATTTAGTCTGCATTTGTTCTAACAAAATTCTTGTCATCTTCTTGTTTTAAAATGTATCATACAAACTAAACTTAAAACTTAGTACAGGTTGCTATGAAGGTCAGTAAATACAGATTCTTTTGGAATGTGTATTAGTCTTGAAAGTACAAATGGATTTGACAGTCATGCACAGGAAGAATCCAGAGGCTCTTTCTATTAAATATGCTAATAATAGGACATATGTTCTTTAAATCATACTCAATACAATTAGTATGGATTAGATTTGTAGGAAATTCCTAACTGCTAGCCTTTTAAAATTATCTGTGTTATTACAGAAATTGCTCTTATGATGTAAAAAATGAAAACTAGTTATTTGAAACCTTAATTTTTTTCATTAAATATAAATACCATACACTGAAGTACTTTAAAAAGTCAAAGCAGAATACAGAAGTCTCGCAAAGATATGTGAAATTACACCGTGGCAGTGCTATTCCCTGTAATGCCTTGCTTCCCTCAAAAGACCCTCTTTTGGAATTCTCACTGCAATAAGAATGCTTTGTAGTTGATCTGGTTAGGCAAAAAAAATTATCTATGTAGGAGCCTATGTAGAGAGAGAAAAGTTTATACACATGCTCACATTCAGCTTTAGTTTACTGTGAGCAATCAATACATCTGAAAATCAGGAGAAAACCTCATGGGAACAACAGACAAAATGTTGCAGCTTAAAATCAAGCGATTTAGATTGGAACAATTTGGCACTATTCAAGTGTGTTTATTTTTTAACGTTTTTTTCACTTAACATTTTCAGACTATGTAAAGCAATTTTTAAAGAACTGGTAAGTATTTAGGTGACTATAAAGTATAAAGTGACTATAAAATGTAAGACATAACAGTGAAAGTCTTCCCAAATGTGTATTTTAAAAGACAATTGTCCGCACACAAATTAATACTATGATTTTATTGTGTATGTTCATTATAAGGATTTTTATTTTCAAAATTCTGTTAACACTAAACCTGCAAGTTCCTGCTTCTTGCTGTGTATTTCATCACAGGAATTACTGGGTTTCTGTGACTGAAAAACCTACAGAGAAATACTAATTTTCTCTTACTTGCTACAGTTATTTTGCATCTTCCACGTCCTCTGCCCTACACACCTGAAAGTGTTTCCCTTTGTGACAGTGAGAATTACCTCCTTAAAAATGGCACCTAAATGGTACCTCTTTCCAGGTTTTGTACAGCATTTTTTAAAATATAAACACTTAATGCCTGACACCACTGGGATGTAAAAACTTGGTTCATTAGACTAATCTGCACTCTTGGTGGCTTCTTCCTGCTGGTTCTTGGTACATTTTTAATTTTTGCCTTCTAGCTGTAAAGGAGATTCTCCAGAACAGAGGTTTCTCCAGAACGAGGGATATAACCAGGGAAGCATGCTGTGGGCTGGTGCAGAAGGCTCAGCAGAACATCACACTGCTCATGAATGGAGGAACTATTGGCTCTGCAGCCCAAGAACATCAGCAGAACCTGCTGGGCGCTAGGCTGCTTGGCTACCTCAGCTCTCCTGGAGAGCAGTGAAGCACAAGCTGAGTCCTGCCCCTTCCCATGCTCAGCAGCCCACCCCTCAGTGATCTAACAGCAGATTTGGTCAATTTGTCCAACTACAGTTTGTCACTTGGTTTATCCGTAAAATCCAGGCATCCCCAGGCGGCAGCGGGTAGCTGCCCAGCAGTGCCCGCCCTGGGGGCCAGCCCCACTGGTAAGAAGCCGTCAGAGTGAGCGGGGAAGGCAGCCACAAAAGACTCCTTATTTTCACATGCACTTATATCCAATTCTTAACAGGTTGAAGCAGCAGTAGGCAGGTCATATCTGAGCAACATACTTCTCTGCAAACATTTACCTTTAGGGCAGAAGACCAATTTTTCTTGCACCCTCTGAAATGGGATCTGTTGCCAAACAAAGCTGTACTTGAGTTCACAAGGAAGAGGCTTGGATTACAATAGGATTATTCACAGGAAAATAAAAATTCAGGAAAAAACTATTTTACTACATAATTATTACAGAATATAAGAAAAAGAGATACAAGATACACTGACCTGCAGTTCTACCCAGGCTGAAAATCACAGCAGCTGAAGGCCAACTCCTCAAGCCAGCCAGGATAAAATAACTTGCTTCAGCTGTTCTTGATTAACTGCCTTTAAGGGCACAAACCCATCTTTTTCCTCATCAGCTAAGAGCCACTCAAAATATGGACTATGCTAATGGAGGAACAAGACTATCTTGTTAAAAAAAAAAAAATTGTGTCCAAGAGGCACTAATCTTATGCGGGAAATCTGAAATGCATTACTTTATATGCATTAATTATCCAATACAGTTCAGCAAAATGAAGGTTAAAATTGTCCTCAAACTTTGTGTGATAGCTCTTCTTTCCCAAAACATCAACAGGCTGCAGAAGGTTAGGTTCCTTCTGCTCCTGCCAGGGCTACCCCAAGTGTAGCCGGCTGACACCAAAAAAAGCCCCTGGCACCAGCCCAGGGGACACGGGGCAGTCACAGCACACGTGAACCCAGCACTTCCTGTGAAAATGCATCCTCAGGAGCAGAGGTTACCTGTGACCTTGGAGGATGGTGACTTGCTTAGCAACTGTGAACCACCTCCTCGCAGTGATGCTCTGGATGGGATAAAAGGCAGCATCTTTCCTTTCATTCCATAAATTCATGTGCCATCCTCTGTCTGTGGCTTGGGCATGGATATGATAATTACTTAACTGAAAGATTACTGCTGGGAGCAAGGTAAGGACTGTCATTTCCCTAATGCCACTGATTTTTTAAAAAGTTTATTAGCATGTGTAGTATCATCTCTCTGGGTTATTTTTCTTTTGTTATTAAATTCCACATAAGCTAACAACTGAAATGTAAATTAATTTATGCTGCAAATTTGGCTTTGGCTGCATTAGGCCACTTTCTACCCAGTAACAGAGCATGCTGATGTTTTGCTCAGTGAGTGAGTGTGCTAAAGGAAGTTAGTGTTCCATTTTAAGCAAACTGATGTCCTTATGGCTCTGTGTCACAGGCTGAGTGTGCAACTACTAAGTGCCTAAGGTTCTGCTGTGTCACGTGCTCTGTTATAACCTTCATGGTATGACCAGAAGGGTAGCATGGGTTTGAGAAATCAGATGTTGGGAAACAAGTGAAAAGAAAGCCTTTCTCCCACTGACATGCAGATTAGCCCAAACACACTGTAAAACAGTGTGATGGTGGGGCCAAGGGGAAAAGCAGGAAAATAGTTCCTTTGGAAAATAGTGAATGTTAACAACGGACGTAAGAGAAAATGCTCCAGTTTCTGTACCGCTTCACTTTTCCTTAGGGAAATAATAACCACCCATCTCCAGAGAAACACATGGGATTTTGTCTGGTGTTCTTACATTAGCACTCAGGCCACAAAGCTGCAGGATGCCCTGTAAGCCCTGACCTCCAGATAAGGGCTGCCTCCTGGGCAGCCTCCCCAGCCAGTGTGCCCAGGCCCTTTCTCAGCAGCTCTTCTTCCCCAGCCAGTGGTCCCAGGAGCCCCGCTGGAGAGCAGACCCGTTGTAGAGTGGTTGGGGAAGCTAAGGCATCCCTGGTGCCTGGGCTGCCACTGCAGCAGGGACCCCCTGGGGACAGGACCGAGGCCCCACAGGATGGGCTTGACCCAGCACACCCACCAGCCCAAGGTGAGAACTGCCCCGGGCCCGTGTCTCTGCTGGGGCACCGCGCATCCTGCAGAGACCACATCCCTGCAGGAGCAGCCAGGGACAGTCAGCCCAGCACATGTACAACGTTCTTTATTTGGCATCCGTGTAGGTTGCCAAGTCCGTGAGCCCAGGGTCACATCAGCCATTTCCAAACGGCAGCCACAGCCCAGACAGCTTTTAGCAGCACTGTGCGAACTGCAGCTTCACAGCAAGTACCTAAAGCTTAATTGGGTGCTTCAGATACCAGACTTCTTAAGTATCTGGCAGCAGGCAGACTCTTCACAAATCAACAATAATTTCTCAAAAATGCAATTAAAATTAATAATTTTATTTCAAAATTTTGTTTCAGATTTGTTTCAAATTACTGTATTGCTATTATAAATAATATTTTGTTTACTAATGTGTGAAATACATTAATAATTCATGACATATCATTATCCAATAAGTTGCCAGCACATTCTGGATGAAATTCCCTAAAAAAACTCAATTAAACCCAAGGTGAAACACAGATACATGGCTGTAAATGTTAGGAAGTGGATTTAATCTCTCTTTCCCCTAGCATCTCTGCTTAAGCAGGGTGACAAACAAGAAAAAGACTATTTAAACAATCCCATGACCTCTCTGTGCCTTATACGCAGGAAAAGACAGCTGACCTACCTGGAAAATGCTGTAGCTTTACAGAAGTATGATAATTCTTTGATACAGCCTTAAAATCATACCTCAATGTTAATTTCTAAAGAATAAAGTCAAGAAGGATCAGTATAAATTCAGAGACAGTGTAGTGTGACTGAAGCTGAGAGATAATGTGATGCGTGATTTAAAGAGCTCATAAAAGCAGACAGCTGGCTTTAGAATCTATGGAAAGCAATAAAGCAGTTAAAAATTCTCCCAGTTGTAAGGCCTATAGATTTTCTTATCTTAAATTCTTTGGCTAAACCCCTGGAGCAAACTGCGGGGCACATGATGGGAGTTTTGTCTTTCAGCCTGGGGGCTCCAGGGGCAGTTTCCCGGCCTCTCTCTCTGACCCCCCTCGGCACACAGTGTCTCCACTATAGGGGAGCTTGTCTTGGCGGCAGTGTCTAGACATTCCCAGCTACTATCCGTCCTGACAGTCTCATGCCAGTGGTAATTTAAAAATTGGGATAGGCTGTGCCTCATAGACACAGGGAGCCAATAATAACCCCCAGTCAGTGACCCTGGTCAGAGCATCAAAAAGACGGTACAGGCAACCTCAGTTCAGCATCAGGTCAGGAATCGTGACTTCCCCTGGCCCTTCTTGTAGATTTAAAATTGTTTTGAGAAAGAGAAGAATAAAAAAAGATACAACTCCAGGCAGTTCTGAAAAGCACTCCAGCTCCCTGTACTGTACACATGCATATAAGTAACATGTTTAAACAGATGCAGCTCTAGGAGGCCTAAAAAATTAGGATTTAGATACTTTTTACTTTTTTTTTTTGATGGAATGCACATTGCTTGTATTTACTTTGAAAACTTTGAAGTTAAATGACACTGTATGAAAACATCATTTTCACTATATTTAATAGAAAAAAAAAAGACAGGTAAGATTTTTTTAATGGAGAATGAACTAAGCAAAAAAAAATAAATTAGAATCACTTTATGTGGATTTTTAGATGCATTACAGAAAACAGTCTGGTGGATCAGCTGTGCATACCAGATGAAAAAAAATCAACACTGATATTACTAGACAAATTGCCTTGTAAGACTAAAACGCATGCAATTGTAAGTTGGTTGGTTTTCAAAGGTTTCCTTTGTGTACACAGTATTTGCAGTCACAACCAATAAAGAAAAATATACTAGTACTTTATTTGTGGTTTTGGAATTGCATAATGGTGACTAATATTTTCTCAAAACCTACTTTATAGTGTTTACTTAGCAAAATTTTCAGGCACTGTACCTGGGAAGTATGAAATGTACTTTGTGTGTTTCCAAAGGGTTGTGAAGTCTTAGGAAGAGGTTTACCAGTTTATGGAAAGAGAGCAGAAAGTGTTTCTCCTCTCTGGGTTTTTTTATATGGGCTGGTACAGATCAGAAACACATTAGCCAGGAGAGGGAAGAGAAGAGTAAAGTAACAGGAGCTCTGAAAGAAATGTAAAAGCATAGAGCAGGTAGATGACCTGCAAACTCCAGTAGAACTATGTAGAGGTTTTACAGAGGCAGTCTCAGTTTAACAAGACCAAGGACATCAATGCTGTTGCTGTTTACAAAAGAAAAACATATAAATAAATTTATTTTACAGAAATGAGACTGTCAGCAAAGCTCAGCACTACCATTTCACAGTAGGGCCCTGGGCCCTGGGCCATTCCCAGACATGCATGTTCCCAGCATTCCTATTAAGGAGGCTGCATAATCAATTAGCTTCTGACCACATCTAAGCAATCAGCACTCTTCTCACTGACTGTGCACAGCTCTGTCCTAGAAAAGCTCTATGAGCTGTTGGTCTTGAACTAAACACACCTTGGAAATATGTCAGGAGTTCTTGCTGCAAAGTTCCTGCTCAAGAGTCTACTCAAACACAGGCAGCTGCCTCTATACTTTGGAGCCACTGATTATATTCCATTTATATTCTAAAATTGTCTCCTGAATTTTTAGAAATATACACCAATTCCTTTTTCTGTATTGAAAGGTTATATCAAGACCTAGTCATGGGAGCACAGGAGACAGGCTCTACAGTTGTATCTGTAATTTCATAATGCAGTCCCAGTAAGACTAAGCTTTTGCAGCACAAACCATTCTTAGAGGGCTATTTCTCATTGAATTCCTGCAATTAACTGAAGATAAGTTTGTAGGCTGTGAGGAACTACTGGCCTGTAGTTGAAGCACATTCTGTAAAAGCCAACTCTTAGGTGAAGTTCCCAAAGACTTTCTATACCCATAGACCAGGAAAAGAAAGAGGTTGCAAGCTCTGAGTGACCTGCAACACAGTATTTGGTTGCCAGAAGCTTTACATATTGCAAAAATCCTTTTTTTTTTTTTTTATTATTCTCCCTGCCTCCAGCCTCCTCTGGCAGCAGCACTGGCTGTAGAAAAGTGACTGGAAGCAGCAGGCAGCTCTGGTGACCTGGTTGGGACAGCCTGCAAGGGGCCTGCTCAGCTCTTCATGGTGCAGAACTTGCCCAGCACAGACCTTTGGTATCTCTTTGTAATAAGTAATGGCAATTTAAAACAATAGCTGTATGGGGTTTTTTTCCACCCTGTTTGAAGTATCACAGCACTGGCCTGCTCTTTGATGCCAGAGTATGTGCTCACTAGGGTGTGCAATGTCAGTAAACTGATCCAAACATCACCACTCACTAGGACTGAATACAACAAAAAGCTCTGGTTCCCATGGATTCCTTGAAGCTGCCAATTATTGAAGATTACCTGAAATTACTGTTCTCTATGCACCCAATTATAAAGTCATATTGCTTGAGCGAGACAAGTACCATCAAACAGCAGTCTCCAGCACTTTTATTATAAAGAGGCTCTCCTTGTGACCTGTTATTGCCATTCCTAAATGGGAGTAAGAGGAGAAAATTACAAAATTCTACAGGCTGAAGCGATCACTGAATCATGGTAAGGAGCTCATAAAGGGCCTGTGTTGGGCTGCAGCCCACACAATGGACAGCACTTCCCCAGAAAAGGAACAAGTCTCTGAAAACCAACAGTAAAAAGGGGAAAAACAGTACTGAGTCATACATCTTCCAACATGAGGCCACAGCACTGTGTTCTAAAGGGGGCTGCAGGGGGCTGGGAGCAATTCCCACTGGTGTTGCAAATGTCAGAAATATGGTTCAGTGTGGCAGAGCCAAAAAGGGCCCCTGGCTGAGAGGCACATTCCTGCAGAGCCTCATAAGCCTTACTCATCCCAAAAGATCTCACCCTGCTCTGAGTCCCCATCTCCCGTGTTTTCCTGGGGAAGTTTCCCTCTGTGGCTGCATCAGTAGATGACTGAAACAGGAATCCAATTAGTCTTTTGAGCTAACAAACAATAATAATAGCAACAATAGAAGAAATAATAGGAGTTACGAGGGCTCCGGTAATGACAGTATTACTGGTGCTAATAATTAGTTGCTGTAATTTCAATACAGTATTAATAGTGTAAATAATTAAATCTGTATGAGAACCTCCAGCAGGAAACCCAGGCAAACAAAAGAAAATCACTTCTAAAACTTAGCATCAAATTGATTAACTTTAAAGACCCGAATTTCTGCTTCCCATGGGGGCTGATATGGGAGAGAGAGAGGTTAGACCCAACAAGATGCTATTGTGTTTCTATGACAACATGGTGTTTCAAGTAGCCTCTGCCATTACCTATGATTGGTAAAATCACTAGACAGTATATAAAATGGCCAAGAGAAGCAGCAGCCAATAAATGCAGAAAATCTTTAAATCAAAGAGACACAAATAAGAGATGGAAACAACCTATTAGATCATCTTGCTCATTCCCTGAGACCCTGTGCAGTATTATTAACAGTCAAGAACCTTGAAAAATCCTAAAAATTCCGTCCAAGACACTTGAAAAAACTGATTGAAGGGGAGAGCAGTTTCTCAGGAAGTTATAGAAAAGTCTTCCTAATCCACTTTCACTAAGTATGTGTGCACTGTACTGAGTACACTTAGGCATCATGTTTTCCACATCTGAGAAAGAAGATGCATGAGAGAGCTTTCAGGGCATTACTTACCATAAACTTAAGTGCTTTTGCCAAAGATGAGTAGGAATCAAACTCAACAGCTGACACAGAAGTGCAGACACTTCTACACATGCTTTGTTTTCTCAAAAGCATCTATTGATCACCCCTGGCCTCCCAAGAAAAGAAGACATCTCATTCCATATTTTCATTCCCATTTTTTATCTCATCTGCTTTCCAAGTGTGGGACCTCAATTTAGTTCATATTCAGGACTGATTCCTAATAAAGAAGTGTGAACTTTGAAGCTAGCCCAGGCTGGGATGACTTTACCAGGCCAGTTGCATTCCCACTGGAAATGAGTCTTATTTTATTTACAGATAAAAAATAAAAACATCGTAACACCGATTATCGCAAGGGCGCTGTTTACATTCATTTAGGAACTGCTTCCAAGGAGCTACAGAGTTCAAGAGCATCGCTAAACAGTGAGAGCCCATCCTGGATTGAGTTACTGACAGAATTACAGCTGACACTAAGAACTGCTTGAAATGTCTTGAGGGGAACTAGAGACAATGGGCTGTATTATTTAGCAGAATAAAGGTGAAGTTACAGGGGATACTTGAGACCAAGAAATGCAGAGTCAGTGAGTCTACCACAAGCATCAGCTGTGGTTACACTAACAGCTAGCAGGGATCCCAGATCAAGGGAGGAGCAGTTAAATTTAAAGTTAAGTAAGCCAGTTTGCTGAAACTTCAGCCATTTTTATTCTTTCTTCTCCCGGGATGCAACCACATGTTGGACTATCAGATGTATTCTTTGCATACTGTTCTATCAATTCTTTCTTTTTTCATAAATGAAAAAGTTTCCAATGCAGAGAAACTCCACTCTGAAGCGGAGTATCTTTCCCCAAAGGCTGAGACTCTAGATAGTCTCAACAATCTTTACACCAGTCCTGCAAAAAGTGAGACAGCAAAGGGTACAAGCTGATGATCTTCCCTGGGAAATGGCAAGGCCTAATATTAACAACATTCCAAAATATATAGTCAGTCTGCACAGCATTCCTGTACTGAACAACATTTTGAAGACACCAAGACAGAAGGCTGACACACTCCATTGTGAAGAAGTGCAGGACTGCAGGGCTGCTGACACTTGTGCTGAGAAGGGTGGGGAACCCACTCCAGAGCCAACCTTCTATCTCCAAAATTCATGTGCCACAGGCACATTCATTCTCCCTTTGAATTCACATGCAATAAACAAACAAGCAAGAAAGTTTCTGGTGAGGGAACTCCAAACTATGCAGAAGCGAACCTTTATGCTCATATGCTACAAGTCTTTGCACCAGGTTTCTTAGCTCAATCTCTAGGAAGAGGAAAATGTAAAAGCACCACAGAAGCTGTCTGACTACTCCCTGTTAAGCAGCATAGCTTGAATTCCAAATATTTATAATAATTAGTACAAAGATGGAAAAACAGTTGTTACTCTTTGAAAAACACAATGCATTCATGGTATTTTACTAGCAGAAAATGAGAATAAATTTGTCAGAGAAATTATCTGCTCAAAATTATTCTCTAGAGTCCTCATATTAGCTAAAGAAATCAGGCATAAAATGCAAAGAAGTTAAAATGTTTAGTTCAGGTTCTGATACCAATGTTTATTTGCCATGGGGATACTTTCTAATTCTCTAAATTCAGTGGATGTGGTGCAATTCCTTTTCAAGACAGGTATGATATTTTCTTGACAAGTATCAAGCAGAGGCAGTAATATCTTACCAATAGCATTGAATTAATCTCCTGTCTGTAATTAGCTATTAAAGCATAAAAGTCTTGTGCTCTGCTAGTGGGAGAGGTTTATTGCACTGTGGGTAGGGACAGTGGTCAGATTTTTCCCATTTCACAGATACAAGTAGCTCTCAGCTAGATATATCTGCACTTGGCCATTTCGTGGAGCACTATATGAAATTTAGTCAGATGAGTTTCTTTTACTGGCCCCATGTCAGGGCAGTTCTCAGCCCCTTAAAAAACCTCTACGGAGAAAAGTAAAGCCCAATTGTCCAACCAAGCTCAGCAATCGTGTCAAAGCACTATCAGGGGGTTCAAAATCATCTTTCATTCAGTGTTTCTTAGAAGTAGTTACTCTCTACTTTAAACTTCTCCTTTACTGCATATATACACCATTACTATTCTAGCACTGGTCAAGACTTCTGAGCAGAAGAACTGCCTACATGATAATTCTGTTGCTTATTTCAGTTGGGGCATAAGCTGCAAACAGTTAGCAAGAGCTAGCAACCTGTCAGAACCAAGTACATGTCCAACAGTCTCTCTCTCTGCAGAAGTTACTGCATTCTCTGCTTAGCTGGCCTTGTAAGAAAGCCATTAGAAAGTGTAAAAATTGCAGTATTTTTCTTTTGCACGACAGTATTTCCTAAAAAAGCACAGAGCTGGAGCTGAAGATTGAATTTCAGAACTGTCAGAACCATGTAGGAAGCTGTCTGCTCTAGCTAGATCATTCTATAAACAGGTCTCTCTTTAAAATGCTGTCTCTCCCCACATTTTTTTTTATGCAGTAAACCACAAAAGAATAAATTTGCACTAATAATCTTAAGGGTTCAATTTCCACCTGCATGTGTCATGATGTTTATAGCTAAAGCTGCTAGTTTCCTTTTACTTCCTGGCCCTAAACATCTACCTACAACTACAGCAACAGCCAGGCCACTTCTACAAGGGAGCCACACTTCTGGTGGCCTTCCTCTGGAGCCTCAGGTGGAATTTTATTTTTTTCTAGGAATCCATGAAAAACGTGCCAATTTTCTTCTGTTTCCTGCACAAAATACTGATAGAGACAGAATACAGAGTCAGCGCTGACTACCCCTGCCGCAGCCTCCAGCAACTGGCCTGAGCTGTGAGCCTGAACCTGGGGCTATGGATCCTGCACAAACACATAAGCACTGGGGCTACTGGCATTAACTCCTCCGCCAGCTTCACCTGTCAGGGGCTGTGAATGCGCAAAAAGATGTGCTTTCAAATACAGAAACTACAGTCAGAAAGACCATCCTCATCCAAAGCAGCAGGCAAAAGGTATGGTCATTGTCAGCAGTAACAAAACCATTATCCTCCTAACTGCTGGAAACCCAGCCTTTCATGGCCCAGGAACAGACCGATTCCCTTCAGAAACACTCCCCCTGAAGCTGTGCTTCCGCAGCACTAGCGTTTCTCTTTGCAGCTCACCACACCTCCATTGAATTACTCCCTACACTTCCTCCCCTCTTCTGCCTTTTCCCTCCCCACCTTCCCACAGCAGGAAGCAGCTCTGACAGGGCTCTGAAGGCAAGAAGGAATCCCTCCCCTCCTCCCCTCCATGAGCAATGGGAGATCATTCCTCACATATTTTATTCCATATTATTTTGACATTCTTAAGTTAAAACAAGATCACTTGGCTGCAAGAGCAGCCTCTCCCTTTGATGGCAGGTCACTGCACGGTTCCTGCTGTGCTGGGCAGCTCCTCGGCCCAGGCACTCACAGCAGCCACAAACCCTTGAGCCACACAGAGTGAAAGGCTGCTGAGATTGACTTTATGTTTCTGCAACAAAACAAAGCAAAAGCTCCAGAATGTTTTGCCTTGCTGAAAAAACCCACAAATCTAAATTGCTGCCTTGCCCAGCCCAATGCTGTCCAACTGTAATATATTTTACATAGAGACTGGTGAAACAGCAACTGGTGTGAACTCATCCACACCATACCTGTTACAAAATTCTGTGACTAATGCTGAAGAGTTTTCCCTCTACTTGCTGGTAATTCAAAGCAGTGTTTCAATTTTTTTCATATGGAAATAGTGCTCTGGATGTTCATCAAGATCCAGAATTTGCCAAGACATTTGTGAGAGGTGGCAAGAGGCCTGTTTCTACCTGTCTGCAGAACCACAGGTTATCTTTACAACAAGAAGGTCTGCACTCAGGTTCAGGCCCACTGGCCTGACCGGTGGGGCAGAGCATGAGGACAAGGCTCCCTCAGCCTTTGGGCAGGATGGCCAGGCCACAGCAGCAGCTGGGGAAGCACCAGGCCTGGGCTGCCATGCCTGCTCAGGCACAGTGGGAACATGTCTTGGAAAACACATCACACACTGTGTAAAACAGTCATAGAAGATTGTGCCCTGACCTGGAATTCTCTGCCCAAAGGCACATCCCTGGAACAGACATTGATGCTGTGGCCACCAGCCACCCTCAGTGCCAGGAGGTAGGTCCTGGGCCATCTATCATGGCACAACAACAGGCTGTGGGAGGACCCAGCTCTGGCCCTGCCCCGCCAACACACTCCAGGCCATGGGGTTCTGGCAATATGAGAAGATATTTTACTTCTCCTGTTTATTTACACAACATTATTTGATTAGACCACCCTGCTAAAATCAATCTCTCATTTACTGGGATAACTTATGTATGCAATGCAAAGGTCCCACAGAGGACAGCAGGGCTGGCCACTGTACATCACTATTGGGGTGTGGACAAT
This sequence comes from Chaetura pelagica, assembly GCF_000747805.2. Classification (NCBI taxonomy): domain Eukaryota; kingdom Metazoa; phylum Chordata; class Aves; order Apodiformes; family Apodidae; genus Chaetura; species Chaetura pelagica. The sequence continues at coordinate 271,628 of NW_009953489.1, read as the reverse complement.
CCACCCCCCCCCCAAAAACCTTCCAGATTCAGTGCACATGTCATGGCACATCATTTGAGGCACATTAGAGCAACCCGCCTGGGTTCCCTTACTCAGCACTGAATTCCAGCTGTGGTGAGCCACTAACACTCTTACACCTAGTATCTAATTTGAATGCAAGTTACATTTCAATACATTGTGTCTGTATGTTAGAAGCTTCCACAAGAGGTGGATTTTTCCCTACCCCATCAAGTCAACCCGCAGCGCAGTCAGCGACAGAGAGCCAAGGTCTGACACAAACTGTCACCTCTCTTGCCAAGGCCTTACGGAAGACACAAGGGAGGGGAGGGCGGCCACAGGCACAGGACCTGTCCCTGCCACAGGAGACAAAAACAC
>NW_009953489.1:253432-271165 GCF_000747805.2 Chaetura pelagica | reverse complement strand
GGCCACTGTACATCACTATTGGGGTGTGGCCAATCCCCCCCCCCCCCCAAAAACCTTCCAGATTCAGTGCACATGTCATGGCACATCATTTGAGGCACATTAGAGCAACCCGCCTGGGTTCCCTTACTCAGCACTGAATTCCAGCTGTGGTGAGCCACTAACACTCTTACACCTAGTATCTAATTTGAATGCAAGTTACATTTCAATACATTGTGTCTGTATGTTAGAAGCTTCCACAAGAGGTGGATTTTTCCCTACCCCATCAAGTCAACCCGCAGCGCAGTCAGCGACAGAGAGCCAAGGTCTGACACAAACTGTCACCTCTCTTGCCAAGGCCTTACGGAAGACACAAGGGAGGGGAGGGCGGCCACAGGCACAGGACCTGTCCCTGCCACAGGAGACAAAAACCCCTTCAGCCATACTGCTGAGAAACTTGTATTATAACAAGGCATTTTGCCAGAAAGGCCATTCTGACAAACATTCATTTTTCTGTCAAAGGTTTTGAACTCCAAGGACAAAAACTTCCACAGAAAAACTTGTAGAATTTTTTTCAGTTTGGAACACTTTAAAAATTCTTTTTCAGTGTTCTATAGAGCCTGCATCAGTTTTTGATATTTGTAATTTTAAAAATATATTTATTAGCATGTTAATAGAAATAATGTGCAACAAACTACTGTCTGCAGGGTCTATAATTAACTGATTTGGCAATCAACATGATTTGGGAAAAACAAGCAGTTATTGTTTTAATTAGAAGGAAATAACTTTTTAATTACTTTAAAAATAATGGAAAGGTTAATCTCCTTCATTGCATCATTATCACATCCTCAAAAACAAACTAACCAACAAAACCAACAGGGACAGAAAACTAGAACTGAGCCATGCACTGCCATCACCTTTCTCCACCATGCCAAGAACAGCACTAAGACCACTTAGCCAGATCAAGGCCTAGAGTTGCCGCTCTCAAGGCACACACAGCACGGGACAGAGACTAGAATTCAAGTACTCTTGTGCCAGAGAAATACCGTTTGCCCTGGCAACATAGCTTTCTCTCTTACCATCTTCCCTTCTGGACATTGACTTTCCAACAAGCCCATGCGTTGCAGTTCTGGATTGCTGGTATCAGATAGCCTTTGAGAAGTTCCCTGGTTCACCAGACACAGCAGCTCTTCCCTGCTGGAATGGTTTTTGTGTGGATTTTGCCTCTCTGCCCCACTGCACCAGCACTCCTAAGCACTGAGGACTGTGCTCATTCCTGGGATCCAGAGGCTCTAGGGACATGGTTGGCAGAAACTCTTCTCACTTCCTCCACCTCCAATCCACTAGAATGTGGTTGTTCCTAAGTCAAAGACTGCAACTTGTGACATCCATTTGAATTGTGAAAAGGCTGAAAGCACTGAATAAACACCTGGCCTGGCTGATTGACAGATGCAAACTGATTGCCCATATGACTTTTAGAGCAGATTCCACACACCAAGTACATAGACTTGGTCTGAGAGCCACAGGTTATATTTTAAAAATCCAATACTCATGCACTGCTCCATGGAAAGCTCTAGGCACAAAGTCTAGGATACTCAGAGCTTAACCAACACACTCCCAAATTTATCTTTAGGCTGATTGGTAGGAGTGGCACCACTAGTTTCCTCCTGTGCCTTCCTCTCCTCCCTGCCCAGGGCAACCAGCTGATAATATAGAAGCTAATCTGCAGACTCCTTAACAGCTCCACAAGCTGCCTACAGTACCAGATGAAATTAAGGTAGAAAGGCAGCCTTTACATCATCAGCTTTTCACTCAGGCCAAATAAATATTACTGAAGAAAAAAGGTTAAAAACGAGGAGAAATAAATGCCCACACCTCTACAGAAGCTAAGGGCAATTTCAGTTTACAAATTTCAGAACTTGTCTTGGATGATCATTAGGCTTAACAAAATAAAAAAAGGAAGTTCAAAGGAACACAAGCTGGATGTCTGCTGCACCATGCTTATCTGAAAGCAGTTTGTTTTCCTTTCAGCTGCCCCCTGTGCCCTCATTTAGTAGAAAGCTGGTACTCCAGACAAGGAATATATCTGTTGAGTTGAATCTTCCTCATCCACAGTGAGGATCTGTACTCTGCCTCCATTTAGATCTGGAACTACAGTGCTGCTAGTAATACTGAGAGCAAACTCAGACAGTCTTGCTGTCCCAGCACCTTTCTTGTCTCACTTGGCATCAGGGTGGACTCACATCCTAGGACTCCCAAGAAACTGAAATGGAAGAAACAAGTGGCGCACAAACATCAAATTTAGGTTTTGGAAGCTCAGAGGAGCTTATTTAAAAATATCCCTGCAGACTTAGAAGTCAGAAGATAGTATCAGCTACACACAGCTGATTCAGAAGCATGCATACTTTGGAGACAAAGTGATGCAGATTAAAAATGTGACAATGTCAAGAGACAGCAAAAGCCAGCTGCTGGCTAAGGGATGGGAGCCAAGCACAATGGTATGGCTGGCAGGTTGGACATTGTCCTGGAGTACCTGAGTAACACAGAGCAAGACAAGCCCAGGGATGGCAGCCAGTGTCAGCAGGGAGTCCAGACCATCCAGCAAGCCTGTGATGAGGCAGGTCAAGCCGCAAAGTCAATCCATAGGTCAGGGTCAGTTCCAGTGAAATGTTTTCCCTGACAGCAAGACCAGAAGAACTGCAAAAAAAAATCTCTCTTACTAAGCAGCTTACTGGTTAAACCTGAGCACAGTCTCTAGAAAACTAAAGCCAGCACTGTGGGTAACTCACAAGACAGGGAGTACTGGGCAGAAGCAGCTGCTTCTGTTGACCCCAAGATGAGACTCTCAGTGTTAGGATGGCAGGTTTTGTAACAGCAACCACCAGGATAGTGAAAAGTGATGCAAATGTAAGATATAAGGGGATAGGGCAAATACAATGTTCTGGTTTCTGTAATTACAGGTAAACAAATTGTAAAAATAGTAATTTTGAATCAAGCGATTAAATCAAATAAAGTATTTAAATCCTTAAAACGTAGCTATTGACATTTTACTTGAAAACTAATGCAATCTTTGTGAATAGTAGCTTTTGTTTTGTCTGCCAATTATTCACATTGTTTTGCTAGTAATAGGATATTTAATGCTTTGCATCATCAGAGAAGCCGTAAATTATTAGTCAACCCTGGATTTGTTGGTTCAGTTCATTATTCTCAATTATCCTAACAGAAAAGCTGATGTGCAGAAATGAGGGTGTGATTTTGCTGGGATTGCTGGAACCAAGGCCTAGGCATCTCCCCAGGTCTTTCGCTCTTACCAGCTGCTCTTGCTGAGCTGGTCAGAGTGTCCTGGATCCATGGACAGAAGACATGGGGTGCTGGTTTTCTCAAAAAAGTGAAATAAGGTCTAAACCAAGCTAGGCCCAAGTATCTTGAGCAGCACCCCCACCCCACCTACCTGTTCTCTAAACCACACAGTGGAGTTTACCTAGGAAACAGCAGAAACAAAAATAACTAAGTCAGGGAACATTTGTTTGCTTTGTTTGCTTAAAACCTTTTCTGGTTGCAGACCAAATTCTTGCAGCTGAGCCAGTTGTTCAGGTACCTTTGTGGGAGCAGGATTAAAGGAGTAATCAGGTGGTCAGCAGTTCCAGGTTCCACTCCGCTGTTCGTCACTAGCTGACGTTTGTTATTTGGCTCAGTTACACCATATCCTGAGCTGAGCCTCAGAACAATGCACAAAATGCCAGCCGTCTATGGATGATGTGCAAAAAGCCATCACATTGGACTGTGAAGGTTGCTCACAGCTGGAGAAATTACATCATGAGCTTGATTTAGTAACTACTGAATAACACCTGTGTCCTGTCACCACTGAGCAGGGGGGCAAACAATATCAACATGAAAATCTATCAACAAGAAATACAGGAAATAAAGACATTTTATGGTGTGGCATTCCTATCAGCATGGTACCAGGCAATCACGTTAACAGGATTTTAAACATAGCAGGTAAATTGGCAAAACCCCAAATAATACAAATACATGTGTGTAAAATGAGTCCCTGCAAGTCACAGAGACACCCTCCTGGGTGTCAGTTTTCTGCAATTGGCATGAACTGCAGTGAGAGGTCAGGTGCAAGATCCACACTGGGCAGGTACCCTGGTGAGGGCAGGTGTAAACCTAGCAGGGCAGACAGCACCACCACCCAGCTCCAGACAAGGAGCTGCTCCTCCCTTCCAGCCATTCCAACAGCCAGAACCTCTTTCATTACAAGTATATAGGTACATTTCATTTATTCCCACATTAGAACTTAGTCTTCCCCTACAGATTCTTTCTTAAAGCTGTTCCTATTTGCATAATTAAAATGAGGATAGTAGAGTCTTTTGTGCACCTTGCTTCTTTTTTAATAAAAGGCAGGGGCACCACCTAATGGTGAGTTTGAACCCTTTGCAGATAGCTAGTATTCCACCAACACAGACACTAGGGATAGCAGGACAAAAATCGAACTGTTCAATTGAGTTTGAACTGTCTGTTACTAACCCTGAACATTGTCAAGATTGATCAGGGTACCATATATTACACACAAATACACCCCCACACACTCTCAGCCCCAGCACATCACTAATATTAACAAAGAAAATAAAGCAAAGAGGATTTTATGCCAACTGCATGTTAAATCACACTTCATTTCTTAGAAACTACTTTATTCTAGTGCAGGACTGAAAAAAAAAAAAAGCCCTGACTGGGGATTGTTAGTGACAAGGTAGTCCAGGATTTGTAGTGACAACCCAGCCTCTCCCTGCTGAGCAGTATTTCAACTGGAGATCTGCAAAGGGCACAAGCACTGGTCCTCTGTATATCAGATTAAAAATTTTCAGTTTACTTTAAAGTGAGTGTTTATCTTGACCTTTTTTTTTTCTCATGGCATCCTAAGTCTATCCCAAGGATTTTGATTTCTGATGTCATAGTGAAAACAGAAAAAACAAAGGAAGAATTTCTCAGTTCTATTAGTGTGGCACTTCCCCCTGTGTGAAACTGAACCTTCTGCTTTCTAAGGCCACTAGGAAACTAAAAATACATGGTCACCAGTCCTGAAGCTCCTAAAGGTGCAGAGATTGCATGGGAATTCTTCTGGGAACTCTAGCTATTTGGGATTGTTGATTACAATTCCCAGGAAGACTAAAGTAACTTCTAGATGAACATTCCTCACTGATAAATTCAGCAGAGGAAACCCCTCAGCAGCTCACCAGTTTCATCTCTGCTCATGTAAAGTGTTCAGGGATGAGCAGACAGCCACAGTATCTACCACACAGGGAAAGGAACTGCCAGGAGAATCCTTTCCATGGCAGCCCCAATCCAAAAGACACTGGCTACACTGTGCTAAAGTGGCACAGGGAATGCAAACACAGAAGGTTTATATCCTGCACTTTTAATATATGGATCAGAAAAGGACCAAAAGAAACTGCATGTCCAGGACAGTAGCCCTACTAAGCAAATATTACAAAGTTTGGACAGTCTGGGCAACATCCACGCACTCACAGGGCTCAGGCAGGCAGTGTTCTGCTGACCACAGAGCACGGGTGTTACCTGTCCATGATACCATCTTGTGATTGCAGAATCCACAGTGGGAAGACTAAGAAACTGGGGAAAGGAGCAAAATATTTAGAAGAGTCCTTAGAAGTTCACTAAATGAAATAGTAAAGTTCTCACTGTTTAACCAAAGAAAAGCAAACTCAAATATTCTACAGTAAATGCAGCTGCATTTCAAACTATGGATGAAACTTCCGATCCACCTCTATGATATTTACATTTTGATTAGGTGCAAATTCAGTGTGGAACAATGAGGGAACATAGATGTTTCCAATTCAGACTGTGTAACAGCATCAGACATCATTAAAGAGAGGTAAGTATTAGCCCTTAGCCCAGGTTTTGGTGGTCCATAACAGAGCCCCTGTATTTGAAGTCACTAGGTATCAAAGGACAGAGTATGACTATTATACTATGACAGACTAACATTCTTGCATATTAACTGCACAAATCTCAGGGTTAAAGAAAGATCATTCATTTCACAAAATGCCTGAGGACAAAGCTCCAACCCAAGCTGATTAATGGTCTTTAGAAGGACCCACAAATTTAGAAAAGTCATTGTCTGTAAACAACACTGTGAAGTCTCCAGCTCTTGCTCCTTCAATCAGAACTGGTCTGGCACTGCAGGAATTTGCATTTCATAGTTTTTGTCAATACATAGGCTGCAACAGGATAAACTGATTTAAAAACTTGCTTCTTGTAAGGTGCAGTCTCACAAGTGTAAAAACCCATTTACACCCACACAGAACTACAAGGGGTTGAGTAGCTGTTAAGAGGTTGGGCAGGATCAGGCAGGCTCATGCACACTGAGAGCCTGATCTTGCCCCAGGGAACTTTAAATTTAAAGTAAGCAACCAGACTCCCAAAAGCATCTTAACTACTCTAGTATGGAAATTAAGCTTTCTGACACCTCATCCTTTTTCAAGGTAAACCTATCGATTAGGGTGGTTCTCAAGGGAGATGTGACAGGTCCTATGCTTCTCTGTACCTCACCCGTGTTAAGCCACTGGCACCTTTACTGTATCATCAAGTAAGCAGCTAAGAGAAACTCAGGAGCTGCTCCAGGCTAAGACCATGCTCTGCCGTGCCCCCCTGAGGACAGGCACCTGGTTCATCTGTTACAAATCAGGAGACCACTATGTCCCTGAGGACTGGGCTAGCACAGCAACTCAAGAAGCTCTTGCAGTAGCTGCCTGCCATTATCTGTCCTGTGACTAGTAGACACTGTCCCAAACACTTCCAGCCCTTTTGCTGTCATGGTTAGGCTTACCTGCAGTATCCCAAGCAGTGCAGATCAAGAGCTCCCCAGTCCTCATTACTGCTCACAGTGTCAGCACTCCACTGCGAAAGTGCACTGCAAAGAAAGGGAGAAGAGGATTTTTTTGTGAAAGCCAAATAGCTTTAGATCATGTGTTCAGAGGACTTGCAAAACTATAACTGAGTAAGTATAATGCAGATCGAGGTACTTAGCAGCAGTCTTTTTGAAACACAGAATGTGAGGAGTAAGGAGGCATTCTAACCTGATTTCAGCCTCAGTAAAGGAAAGATGTGGGCAGCTTGCTCCCTTTTTGGAAGAGGATTTTGGGACCTTGACCTGATAGGATCTTCACTTTAATGCTTTTTTATAGCTTTATATTGCAAAACCAGTTTGGCTTTAATTAATTGTTTTTACTACCAATAGGGTGTAAAATCTGCATGTGACCTGCCTGCACTGCAGCAGCAGGCAGTGCTCTTCACTGCTGCAAGAGTCAGCTTAAGTTAGGTCACAGCAGGTCAGCAAATAATCTCCAAAGCATTGAATAATTTAAAGGGTAATTCAGTGGTCAACAAATGTCAGATCTTTGTAATTCCATAAATAATGTCTCCAAATTAAACCACACTAAACAATGAATTTTAGTTTTCTCATTGGCTGACTGTCCTACAAAAGTATAGATTTGAGGCAGGTAATTGTACATGCTCCAATTGTTCTGATGATCTGTGTGACAAGGACAAGCTGACTTATGTCACTTGCATTCAAAACAAGGTGTAAGTGTCCTACCACAAGATAAGTCAGAAGGATACCATCTCATGAACACAGGCTCAGAGAGCATGGCATTGCTGTGTCCTTAGGGTTCATTTGGAACACTGGGTACTTGATGAGCTGTATGAGTTCTGTAGACTGTACAGTGGGTTCTGTCAACCACTCAGTTCTGAGCTGAATTTGAATTTTAAAAGTATTTTCATCTAAATAAACTATTATCTTGATTTCCTAAGAAGTTTTTACTGAGCATGCCTAATGTTACATAAGTTTCTTTTAACTGATCTTTTTTTTGCTTCTTTAAACATCTGAGGTGATAATGTTCTTTTTCTGTACTTTCTTCCATAAGTCAGTCTCCAGCAAGTTACTCTGCAAAGTCAGGGATATTCAGATACAAAGAACAGACAAATCCTACTGAAGCTCCAACTGAAGCAGAGTAAAGGTGCCTCAGTGTCTCCTGTGGTCCTGGTCTAAGCACATGTTATTTCAGTCTAACAGTCAACAGCTCTGCTAGCCAGGTACATCTGATCAAGGCAGATCCAAAGTTACTTACCCCAGAAATGCCTACTGTCCCACTGGGCACCATAGAGTTCCCCTTCTGAGTGATAAAGGTCCTTTCTTCTGAGGCTCTTTAATAGAGACTGCACAAAGTGTGGCAGACAGTTCTGGACTCTTTTTTTGTGGTGCTGATCCTGTGTTCCCATTGCTATTACAGAACAATGAAATCTAAAGGAAACTAATATATCCATTTATTTAACCTAGAAAACTGATGAGCAGATTATCCAAGGTTACTGTACCTGCCTCAGAGATTAAACATCATTTGGAAGTCAAAGGGCAACTATTTATCAGCTGCAATGTATTTGATTCAGAGCCCTGTGCAGGATTATATTTCTCATGGGTATTTGCGCTAATTTCAAAGGCTAGACTGACAGACAGTGTCTGAAAACAATAGAGAGATGGATTTGAACAGAATGTTTTTCTTTCCAGAATCCAAAGTGGCCTTATTTTTCAGTTGCTGGACTGAAAAATACTTCCACATCCTTGGAGGATCAAGGGCTATCAAAACAGACAAAAGGAAGATCTGTGGTTTAGTGGCATCACAGTTCACATGGTTCATATTTCTACTAAGCTCACTGTGCTGTTTCACAGGCCATGTGGCTTGGGATTGCTTTCAGACACAAAACTATGCACGGAAGTACAGATTTAGATACAACCTAAGATACATCCACAGATATTTGGTGCTTCTGAACAATCTGTATTGAATCAAACCTGCTTATATTAAAGTATTAAGTACATGTTGTCTTTAGAAATTTTCAAAGGCATCTTTGGGAAGTTGTTATATGGAAAATTTAAGTAATAGCTTTAGACCAAAAGGACAGCGTGCCATCTGAACAAACAGTCTGCATAATATCTTTTAAGGTGAAGGACTATTTCACTTGTAACTACCATAGCAATGGATCTTATTATGTTAGCACATGTTGTAAATAAAACATTTTTCAGTTTCTTCATTAAGACAACCATTTTTGTATTCATTCAGAGCTCCCAATGCAAGGTTGAGGAAAAAAACAATCTGAAAGATCTGAGACGACTTTGGGAATAGGGGAAAGAGCATCTCGAGTCCTGAAAGAGGACTGCAACTTGTACCTAACAAATCACATAGGGTGAGTTGCAAGTCTCAGTTGCCATGTCATACAAACATGGGTTAAACTTCATAGGCAGCTCAGTCCCACTCAGCCACTCACCCACAGCAGGAAGGGGAAGAGAAGGGAACCGGAAGGGTCAAAGTGTGAAAACTCATGCGTTGGGATAAGACAGTTTGATAGGTAAAGCAAAAGCTGCACGGGCAAGCATAGCAAAATTAAGGATTCATTCACTGCTTCCCCCTCAACACACAAATGTTGACAGCTGTTTCTAGGAAAGCTGGGCTCCATAATGCCTTGGAAAGACAAACACCATCATTCCAAATGTGCCCCCCTTCCTCCTTCCCCCAGCCTTTATTCCTGGGCAGAATGTCATTTAGTATGTGGTACCCCTTGGTCAGTGCAGGTCAGCTGTCCTGGCTGTGTCCCCTCTCAACTCTGTGCACCCCCAGCCCACTCAGTGTTGGGTCAGTTTCAGACCAGGCTTTGAGGCTTTGTAACCTCTGCTCAGCACAGACAGAAAAAACAGTGTGTTACCAAGGCTGCTTTGGTCACAAGTCCAAAACAGCACTACACTAGCTACTATGAAGAAAAGTAACTATACCAACAAAACCAGTACAATAAAGTAGTTGCAAAACTCATTGGCCAATCATACACAGCTACAGAGAATGCTAGGAGAAAACAGGGATCTATACAAGAAAATAGTAAGCTATTTGAAAATAAGCACCTTCTCCTTCAGAACCTGCAATGAACAAGATCCAGCTCTTACCCTTGCAAAGCATATCTTAGATGGAACCATTATGAAAGCTTTGGCTAGATTTGAGTCATTCTTCTAAGCAATAATAATCAGCACTGTGGGCACTGCTGGGAAATTAATGACTAGCTAAAATACTTGGCCTGGGACATGAACTACAACGGGTAACTGAACTGTAACTCTGTAAGTGCCTGGGCCAATGTCATGACAGCTACGACCCTTTAGGAGGAAGGCTTGCACAGATCCATTCTTATCACTTGACAGCAAAGGCAAACTCAATGGATATGTTCATTACTGCGATAGGCATCCTTCCCAGTTCATTCCTTCAGGTCATGCCAGTTCCAAAAGCTCTTTTGCACAATCTCTGACCTGATCTGCTGACAAAATCCTGGTCAGAGAGAGCTTGTGTCATTCTTCCTTGAAATACTCATCACTTAAAGAGAAGTACCACTACAGCAGTGGGCAAGAGTGTGGCAGGTTTTATGCATCTTTTGTCTAGACCAAGCTTCTTGGAGCCCACATCCTCAGCAAAAGTGGAGGAGACAGGACTCCGACACTGGAGTTACTCAGGTTTTATCTCCACAGCTGAAAAACAACTTCTGTGGTGCTTTTCAGACTTTTCCAAGTTTCAGAATTCCCAGCTCTGGCTCACAAACATTTTAAAAAGCAGAGAACTGTGTCCAAACCGATTTTGTTTTGCACAGGAACTACTAAAAGCAAGTGACAAGTCAAGGCCAAGGAACAGATCTATGCTGATCCCAGTTCTGGGTGCTGGAGTGGAAGACTTCTTCCCAACATTTCTGATCACAGTTGTAGAATTTAAGATTCTTTGCAGGCTGCAGGACCACACACAGACTGTTCACATTTGAGCCCTATCAGCATTTCCTTAGATCTGCCCTCAAGACTGCTCACTGCAACAAGGCAATGCCCAGTACAGCCACACACCTGCAACCTGCACAAGGTAAAGACAAAGCAGCAGGGAACATAACTTTTCAGCTTAACACCAGGAACAGCACTCTTCAAGAAATAGGCTTTTGTGGGGTTTCTACAGAGTACCTGCAAACTCCCTGCTCCTTGTTCCCCGGCTGCAGTGTCAGACATCCCAGGAGAATCTCCTGCAACACGTTCTTACCAGCACTTCAGAAATGATGTGTCCAGAGAACTGCAAACTGGTTCAGATCACTCTAAAGCCCCTTTAGTGGTTAGTGCTGTGGGACATTAGTTCTGGATGACTAATTATTTGGTTTAAAAACAGGTCTTTTGTTTCTTGGGCTATAAAGACAACATGACCACTTTCTGTACTTTTGACCCCAGGGAAAGAAAAGCCACAGATAATAGAATTAAACCCTCATTTCACTTGAGATAATATTTGTGTAAGCTCCCTTAGTAAAATGTCATGTACACTGCCAAGTCTGCAGGTTATCACTTCCACAGTTTGAGTGTTTGGAGACAGGGCTTGGAAGTAGGGGGTATTTAGGGAAAGCTCTGAGAATTATAAGAGCTGTAACCGTAGAACTTTTTTCCTACTCAGCCCAACATTTCCTTCAAGACTTGAGCTCAGACAAAATAACGCTTAGGATATATTTTATTGGCCCAACACAGAAACATTATATAAGGTTTCAAGGCCACACAGACGATTTTTCCCCCTTTAGTAAGGCTCTCTGTAGACTTTGCAGGGAGAAAAATCAATACATTCAACTGTGATTCCAATTGTGCTCTTCCTTCAAGGGATTATTTTAAAATTCTAAGCACCATGAAGCAAGAGTACAAGTCCAAATCCTCCCCATCAGCACTCAGAACTTTTTCTTTATAACCCTGAAATCACACCAACAATAATAAAGCTGCTTGGCCAACTTTTAGTTTGAGACATGTCATTCCATTCCAGGGAATGAGCTTCTCCCCCCCTTTTCCTGCTGCAGTCCTGTTGTGTTTGGATGCCCATATGGTTTCAGGTAACCAAAGTCAGACTTCATAGCTTGGTAGCCAATCTTTCCATTGCTTTCTTCCTTCCTCATCATGTTATCTTTCTTAAAACAGCATTGCTTTGTCAATTGCAGTACATATTCTGCAAAAACACTAGTAAAGAGAGAATATCAAACTCATACAGGTAGCACTCTGAACAAGCTGGGTGATCTGGTAATACAGCGCTTTTCAGAATGGTTTGCTCTCTATAAGCAAATGGGAGTTCAGAAACTTAGCTTCAAAAAGTACGAGCCTGTTCTTTAAACATTCAATATATATAATTGATACTTCTTAACTGCAGGACACAGCTCCAGTCTCTCCTGGGAAAGAATCGGAATTACTGGTTCTCTATTATGCCTCTCTTCTACCAAACCTGAATACACTTTTTTACAGTTAACATGTTCATGCAAAATGTCTTTCTTAATTCACAGCTCCCCACTGGTTTTGCTTTTTTTATCTCCACATAGGAATCCTAGAGAAAAACCACTGGACTGCTGTGTCTTCATATACAAAGCTGGCTTGTGTGGGTAGGCCAGAAAAGGCCGCTGGAGCCAGCAGGAGGAAATCAAGAGACAAAGAAAATATTAGCTCTGCTTTGTGCCATGTGCTCTGCTGTCCTGTTACAGGACAGTCTAAAGGAGAAATCAGAGTCCACAAGCGATGCCACAGCTGAGACGCGACAGTGTGCAGGTAGGATTTGGCTGGGCAATAGGGATACATGGCTCCTCTTTCAGTCAGCATCCCCCTCACAAGTCCATGAGCAGTGTCAGAACACTTGAAATACTTGTCCAAAAACACTGAGAAAGCTGACCTATATATAAGCTCTGGGAATGAAATAGACAAGAGTGTGATGAAGAAAATTGAGAGAAAGCAATTAAAGCAGCCTATATTGTTATGACTAAGCAGCATAATTCTGGGACAAACATGAAAAATACTGGAAGCAGAAAGATCCTGAAGGAAAGCTGCTCAAGCCCTTTTGGAGTTCACTGTGCTTCTGGGCCATGGCCAGTGCAGCATTACCTGCCACTGTGACCACACAGAGGAGACTGGCTTTGCTGTTTCCAGCAAAGTCACAATGAGAAGCACAACCCAGAAGTGACCAGGAACTAACTCATTTCCACCAAGGCACTGGCAGCTGCAGCCTTTCCACTGGTCCAGAATGCTGGTTTTTCTGTCCATCATGTGGACCATGCACTCCCAAATATATATGTGTATATATAGGCGAAAGCACACACACAAAGCTTTGCCTAATGTTATCTCAGGAATTTGGAAAGATGTCAACTAGAATTATAGGCTGTGCATCCCCTCTATTTTTAGTAGACTTGCTTAAGTTGGACTTCATGATCTTAAAGACCTTCCTCCAACCAAAATGACTCTATGATTCTAATTCTATTACTCCAATCTAAACCTGGTACAGAGCCCAGCACTGCACCCAAAAAGTAATCACTAGAGATGAGAGTCTGTGATTTGGAAGGACAGATGTACAATAGACCATTTTTAAGGACATAATAAGACATAATAAAGACATAATAAGGCTTCTATGGTTATTTAGTACATGCTATTCTATAACAGGGAATACAATAATATCTTACTAAAAAGGAAAAGACAAAGGATTGTCTCAAGATAAATCCTGGGGAAAAAAAAAAAATAAAATTGAACTTTTCAAAGCAGTTTAAATAGATTTAAAAAAAAATCAGTGTTAGCAAAGCCTTTAGAATCCCATTTGAGGAGGATTATTCAGTCAAAATTCCAGAGAGCAATTGCAGATAATTTCTAGTTGTCTTATTCTTCAAGCAGAGTCCTTCCCAAGGATTTCCACCCCTCATCTTGTTACCACCCTTCCAACAGAAAAATAAATGAATGATGGGTCTTCACACTGTGGCTTTTTTCCTATTCCACATACTTAGTATTGAGCAATATGCAGGATCCAAAAACCCAAAAATACTCCAAGTCATCTTTTTCAGCCTTAGAAATGCTACAGAGGATACCAACACTATTTCCTCTCTTTTGCAGATCACTTGTAATAGACAAGCTGCTTGTGATGCATTCCATGCTGGGACCAGCTATAAGCCATGCATCTGCTGAATTTAAGAATAAAGAGCTAGTCCATAAAATGTGGAATCAGAGGAGTGGCCTCAGGGGCATAACGGTGCATTACTTCTGTGAGATCAGAGTGTTTCACTAAAAGATATATATTGTTACAGGAAAAGGACTTCCATGCTGTTTGATTCTGTCATTATTTATCATTTGCACGGCTGATTCTGCTGTGCTAGATCACACAGCAGAGGTAACCTGAGAAAATGCTCTTCAGCTTGCTCTGAGATTATGTCACTTGCCATAGCAAAGAAAACTTTTGCTGTTGAAGTTGCGTGCAAGAACATTTAAGCTGCTCATCCAAGATCCTTAAGCCTCCCAACAAGTTGTGAAAAGCATTCACTTTAGGAATAACCTTGCTTACAGTATTTCTTCTGCATCCCTTTCTCTTTTCCTTCTCACTAAAGAGACACTCATGCAAGCAAGGCCTCTGCAAGTAGCACTGTTAACTAGTCCAGAAAGTCTTTTAAAAAGAAAAGGTTTTCAAAGAGTTTTTCTCACTGTAATTATTATGACCACAGTCTGTAATTAATTACTTATATTATTACTTTCCTAGCTGAACAATCTTTTGAAGCAGGGATGGGAGGGTCTACCCAGCATGAACTAGAAAGACTAATGAGATGATTTTTTTTTTTTTAAATAAGTACAGCCACCAATGAAGATCACTATTTTTTCCATGTCAGAAGTGCCACAAGCACTTGCTTTGCATGGCTGTGTTGACAGGACAGGGCAGCTGCACGAGACAAAGAAACATGGGGAATACTTGAACAAACCCCATCTTAAGTCTCTTATCCGTACTATGCTTAATTGTAAAACAACAAGGAAATTATCTCTGCTGACAAGAGTCCACCCTGCAGTGTGACTGCTGCTGTGGAGCGCTGCAGGAGGATCTGTCCTTGAGGCTGCATCCCCAGGGGCCTGCCGAGCAAGAGGCAAAGCTGCTGGGCAGGGAGGGCACCGGCAGGACGGCACTGGTGTGGAAAAGTTCAAGACACACTTTTCAGAAGCCTTCCACGCATCACTGAATGTCTCTGTTGTTCTTTCATATACCCACACGTGAAACTAAGATACCGGAATAAAGTATACGGCCTCAGCTACAATGCCAAACACACTGAAAACTGCCCTACTTCCACTCCAGAGCCCACCTTTAACACCGTCCACCGTGTGCAAGCTGACAGCCTCCTGCCTCCCTGCAGGGAGCAGCGCCCGGGGCTCCCCGGGCCCGCAGCTCCCACGGGGAAACTGCCCCGGATTGGGCCGAACTCGGCAGTGCAGGAACCGCCCCGTGCCTGGTCACTCGACTGCCGCCCCACACACTGGCATGGGGAGGACAAACCCAACTAGAAGCTCATAGGTCGAAACAAAGGACGAGGAGGGTTCTTCACCAATGAAGGTCACAGGCAAAACAGACTGAACTCCGGGAGAAATATTAAACGCAACACTAATCCAATGCCCACAGGACACAGACAACACAACGAGCAGTGCTCACATACCTCACCCCATCTCTTCCTTCTTCCCGGGCCCAAATCACGTTGATCCCCATTCCTCTCCCTTCTTCCACCCAGGAGCAGAGGGGATGGGGTTTAGAGTCAGTTCACAGGCTGGTAGTTCCTGCTGCTCCTTCCTCCTCAGGAAGGATTCCTCACAGTCCTGCCCTGCTCCCACGGGTCCCTCCCATGGCAGATCCTCCCCCAGCTCCTCCAGGAGCCCTTTCCCAGGAGCTGCTCCAGCGCTGCCCGCAGAGTCCCGGGGGCTTCGGGCACGGGCACCTCCCCTGGCCCGGGGGCTCCCACAGCTGCACCAGCCCAGCCCACTGGCCGCAAATCCAAGTTCACCCCTCCTGGCATCTTCAGGGAACGTTCCAGCACGATCCTCCGCGAATGCAAGGGCACAGCTGCCATCTCACCATGGGTTGCAGGGAAACTTCTGCTTGGGCACCGTCTGCCCCTTCTTCCTCACCAGGCACAGACTGCATCCTCTCAGCTACCCCAACTACCTGCTCTGCTCAGGTCTTGTATCAGTCCTTTCGTATGTTAACTACAGAGGCACACCCATTGTCTCTCTAATGGCTCCCTGGTTTTGGAGCTGGGAGAGCTCTGCTTCTTATCGGAGCCACCTGTGGGGCCCCTCCCCAACTACCAAAAAAATCCACCAAACCAGCACAGAAATATATGGACCAGCCTTCCCCAGGATAAATTCCCATAAAGTTATGGATTTCCATGTTTTCTCAGGAACAAAAGAAAAAAATCTCAGTTGACAAATGTTTGTTATAACTCAGGTGATCAGTATTAGTAACAACTTTTGTCTTTGTCTTCCCATTGACTGAATCTCATCTCAGCTGATGCAGATAATTCCTATGAGTATTGCCAGGCTCACAAGCCTGTAACTTATTTGGCTAATACCATGCATTTATAACTTTCCATCTTAGTACAGAGCTTACTAGCTTCTACCTTCAGGTACTTCCCTTACAGAGTCCATGTGGCTGTTCAATTGGAGCTGGCTGCAGCCTCCTTGCTTAGCTTCCCCGTGAGTTCAGACAAACACTGCTCCTTTCTGCCTCTTCATTAACCAGTTTGATGGGGACGGACAGGAAGAGAGAGGAAGGATGAGTAGGACACTGAGTGACCTTGCTAGACAGACAACCTGGTTTAACAGTGGTCCCAAACACAGTTCCAGCTCTCACACTTTTTAATATCAACAAAGGGCAAAAATCCATTCCATTCTACTCAAGCCTTAATTACTGGAGGCCTTAATTACTGTAAGTCCCCAGGCCCTGAGAGGTTCTACTAACCAGCTGACTGTTATCAGCCTTAATTATTCACTAGATACACCTGCAAACTATGACACTTAAAAAGCAAGAGCCAGTGACCACACCATTCTTTAGATGATTAAGTGTGGGTAGACTTCCTAAGCTTTTCTTCTGTAAGATTTTCTTCATAGTACTCACAGGAATATCACTCCTTAGGTTTGTCAGATAAAAACATATGGATTAGAGGCAGCTTGAATTAATCATCAATTAAACCATCTTACGGGATTTATGTCCAGAATTAGAAATACATGTCTTAGACTCAGGTGTCTTTATACATTCCTGCAGCCTGATTTGCAGCTCACTGCTAAACACTGTTTGGTCTTCACATGCTCTTTGAACTGGTGTGATGCCTGCCCTCACCAAGGCTGCCTCTGATAGCCAGGCTGGAAATATGTTTCTGCTTAATAACTTCACACATAAAGCAGCCTTGTCCAAAAAGGCAAAGCAGCACTGAGTGACAAGCAGGGATGGATTTCGCATGTTGAGGGGTGTCACTTTTACTAGGTAAATCAGTACCACATTTCCCTTCTTATCTTGAAAGCTATGGGAGGACAAATTACATTAGCCTGGATCTCTGCTTTGGCTCCTGCCATGCTACTGCAGAACAGCAGGCTGCAGTTTTACAAACCTTTGCCCTGCTGTGTTGTCAGTCAGCGCTGGGGAAGGCTGTGGCAGGATTGAACACGCTCAGCTAGCACACATTTGGGCTGTTCTTTGTGGATAAAACACAGAGGCAGTGGCTGCATGCGCACTACGGAGCAAACTGTGGATCTTACTGTGGGTAAGCAGTCCCTTTTGGTTCCAGCTGGCTCATGAAAGATAAAATCTGAAGCTGACATGACCAGAAGCATCATGAACACTAACACTGCTATTTTTTGGCTCCTCAGAAAGTCCACTTGTAGGG
>NW_009953489.1:226621-253421 GCF_000747805.2 Chaetura pelagica | reverse complement strand
TAGGGAAAGCAGGGATTGCTGGATTCATATTTATCTCACTGCCTAGAGATGATTCTGAGAGTTACAAATGATGCCAGAAAAAAATTGCCAGAAAACATACAGAAAAGGATTACTAGATAATAGCTAAATCTAATACACTGGTTTATTTTGACTCTTTTCAGCACTGACTGAATCCTCCCAATTTAAATGATTCTGTCAAGGGCAACTGCCACATCCACACAGTATTCCAAGGCCTTAGAAGACAGAAGTGTCAACACAGTTTGTTCCCAGACTTTCACAAATATTAGATTAAATTCAATTATGCCTCTTAAAGCCTGGCAAAGCTAGGATTGTCACTGAAAAAGAAGGTGCCTTAGGGAGATGGTGGTCCTGGAGGCTCTGAGCCTGCAGACGCTGGCAGCAGTGGGAGCAGGACACCCACTACTGTTACTGCATGACCTGCAGCTGCTGCCCAGCATGCAAGTGAGGTGGTGCAAACCTTCCACCTTCAGAGGGTACAGCAGGTACTGCCAGAAAAAGCAGCAGGTAGATCTGCAGACTATGTAAAATGTCCAGCAGAGTGCATACTAGGTGTTTTTGTGCTCTGGATCTAGCTTGTAAAGATGATACTTTCTATTATAGAAAACCTTGTCACAGCCACACAAGGTATCCTTTATTTCTTCTGAGCAGTTCTTGGCATCTACAAATGGAGTTTCTAGATAAGATCCCAAAATGAGCTCCACCTCTGTAATCTCTGATCAAGTCAGGGCATCCAGAAGATTAATTTAGGAATTTTCTCTACAGGGCTGCTCCTGAAGAGACCCAAAACACACCCTGTAACTCTGTTTTTCTCTTTGTTTAGGTCCCCCATTTTTATTGTAGAGCAGCCTGTGAGGAAGACATAAAGACGCAAGTGACTTAGCACCACAGTACAAGTTCAGTCTGCTGTGCTGGAGTGGCAGTCCTGTCCCTCATGCCAGGTGACTTCTCACTGGAAAGACTGATTGGTCAAGGACTTCTCAGTGGTGCCAGATGTGAAACCAAGCAAGGGCCCATTTGGGTTGGAGTAGCCATGCTAGACAGGAGCATCCATCTCAGACAGGGATGCCACAAATGCACCAATAAAACACCAGTGATAATGGCACTGAGGACAACTGGCACAGAGCCATCCATGGCTCTGCCATTCATCCCAGTCTGCAGAAACATTGGCCACATGGAAAGGACTTAGTGGGAAGGGTTCCCAAACTGGGCTGACTTCCTGAAGAACACTAGTTGGCCTAAGTCAGAACCTGGTCAAGGACCACCCTAATGGTTCAATGGTATATGCGAATGAATCCTGGCACCGAGGTGTTTAAATACCAGTGTAAATGTAGCCTGGATTGGCAATTTCCATCCCCTGTAACTTTCCCCCCCTGGGAAAAGGGGACTTAGCAGGATCCCCCCAAGAGGCAGCTGTGGGATTTCCCATATTAGATTGATGATCTCATATATTCTGCTAAAGTAAGATTTTAAAAGCTGGTTTATGTGTCTGTGACATCACCAGGAAAAATATGGAAAATTCTTACCCCAGGTTCTGGCTTAAATAGTAAACAGCATATGGTATTTAAATTTTTCTTTTAGAATGCATTTACCTTACATGCCTGCTGGATAAACAACATCTGAGATTTTATACTGCATCAGGATTCTTTGTGTGGTTTTTGATAAAAGTTTGTGAGCCACATTTGAAAGTATTGGGTTTTTTTTTCCCAAAAGAAATATGGATGCCTAAAAATACTGCTAGGGATTTCACTGAGACAATTCATTAATACTCTGAGAAGAAAACAGGTTAGTTCATGCCTTCTTTAGTACAAATGATATACAAGAGGATATAAGACATAAAAACTGCACATATATGCTTGATATTAAGTTGGACACTCAGCAAGCTAGTCAGAAAATCTAATTGCAGCAGGGTGAAATGTGGAAAAGTGGTCTGTACAGCCACAGCCTTGTCACCCATGGGGACATATCATATCTGCCAGACCTAATCCACTACAACAATCAGCGCTGAAAAGGCCAAGTCCCTCCTGCACTTTAAACAAAGAAATTAGATGCAGAAAGAGAACTACATCCATTTTACAAGGATGAGTACCAGGTCTTTATATTTTTTTTTGTGAAGAAATAGAGCTTTCCAACTTTGGAAGAAATGGGGAAAACCTTCCCAAGATGGTTATTCTCATGAACAACCAAAAAAGACGTCCTTCTGACAATACAATCTGAAACTCCAGAAACATAGTTCAGGATCATTCCTCTGTTCATGTACATTCTTTATTTACTTTGGGTATTTTTTTTTTGCAGGGGTTGGTTTTGGTTTGTTGCTTTTTTTTTTCTGTTGAGTTTTTTCTTAGCTCGAATTTTACAGCACTACAAGAAAACAAAACACATCAGTATTGATCCTTTAAGGTTAAGAACTTGGTGCACTTAAATTATACTAACCCAGAGAGTTTGAAATTTATAGTCCCTCTTGAACCTCCCTGCCTCACCAGCTTCCTTGGGAGGACCCTGCTGCAGGCTGCACGCCAACTGCAGTAAAATTTAAAGAGGTGAGAGAGAAACTCCCCAGAAAATATAAACATTTCATGGAAATGAAATAAGTCTTCCCTTATAGGAACTCACCTCAACAAGCTTTAGATAAATGGAAAGGTATTCAGAATTGTAAGTGGATATAAAGTGTGGTGTTTTAGATACATTTGTTTATGAGCAATGCAGAAATGTGCATTGTCTTCAGAGGGTGCAGTCACATCGAGGGGCTGCGGGTGTCCCCGGGCACAACCGTCCTGGGCACCGGGCACAACCAGCCCCAGAAACTGGGCACAAATCGGCCCGGGCACAGAACACAACCAGCCCCGGGCACAACCAGCCCCGGTACAGGCTGTGCCTCCCTCCGGGACGGGCAGCCACACACCTTCAGCCCCGGAACAAACTCCCGGTGCTGCAGCAACACCTGAACTCCTGACAGCAACGCAACCCGGCAGGGATCTGAAACAGCCCACGAGTCCCAAGATGGGAAACTCGGAATAACAACAGCGGGTCTCTGGCTGACACAACACAGAACTCACACGGCTGCACACTAACAACAACTGTGGAGAGAAATAAAGTGTGAGCATTAGCGGGGCTGTGAACTCCTCAGCCCTGCTCGCTGGGCACCAGCCCCTCGCACAGCTCTCCCACACCCATGTTCCAGCAGAAATCTCACCACACCCTTGAAGGGTCAGGGGAGCTGCTGGAAAAGGACACGCTGGAAGCAAGAACAGGAATTCCAGAAGGGAACTTTTTGCCTGGGAAGATGCTGCTCTGCAAAATGCCACTGAGAGTCACAGGACAAGGGCTCAGTACATTTCTAATGCATAAAGCAAAGTAATTGCTGTCCTTCAAATGCCAAACAGGGATATCAGATAAGAAAGAATCTTCTGAAATACAGATCAAGCCAATAAGCCATGGAGCTTGGAGATGCCTGCTACTGAGATTTTTGAAGTTTCTGTCTAGGAAGGCAGCATGTGAGAGTCTGCCTTTAAAATCAAGCTGGAAATTTTCCCCATTTCTTCCACAGTTGGAAAGCTCTATTTTCCCGTAAACACACACACACATATTCCACAGCTGATTCTGTGGAAAAGGCACTGAACTGGAGAGACAACTGTGAGTTCTGTTGTGAGGCCAGTAGCATCCCTCCTTAGTACTGGGTGAACCTCTTCAGTTCTGGAAATTGTCTGATTTCACCGTGATTGCAGCTGACTGTGTCTCAAGCCCTTATTCTCTGTGATTCTTGGTTCCTGTTCAGTCAAGCAACACCAGTGGTGCTCTCACTCCTTGTCTTACCTATTTAGCTGTGCACCCCAGGACAAAGGACTGCGTCACAAGTACCAAAGACCCCTTCATTTTGGCCAGGGCCCCTGGATTCTCCCTTTAAGGTTGCCACCTGTGCATTATGAGAGCTGACTAGGCCATGAATCCCATGTTAATGATGTAAAATAAAAATAAGAAAGAAGTCACAAAGCCTGGCATTTCCACACATTGTAACTGACTGGAATGGTGGATTTTTCTCTCCCAGTTGTTTCTACAGAAATGTAAAATCTTATTTATTAACTTAAACCCATGCACTATTTGTGCACAGGAAATACATTCTGTGAATATTCAGCTCAAAGTTTTTCTAGAAGCTTCTTTCCCCCCCCCCCAACTGTTTCTCTTGCATTTGTTCATTTTCTTCATCTTTCTGCTAATGAGATGGAGTTACTGGTTACCATTGTGGTCCCTGCTGTACCCCCAGAGGGGTTTCCTGTGAGCACAGAGGACTAGGCATGCATGGGTTCTTAGGAACATTTTTTAGCACTTCTGAGAAGTCATCACTTACAAATTCTACTGTGAAGACCTAGGCAGCCCCTGAGTGTGAGCACTGCAAGAGAGGGGAAAGCAGCCAGGGCTTGCTGTCACTGGTTAATGGATCTGCAGTATCCTGAAGGCATGCATGGAGGAGGCAGAGCGATAGCAGCAATGCTGCAGCTTCCCTCTTTTCAGTGACATATTACATCCAGAAGAGAAAGAATTGCCTTGTAGGGAGCATAAATCAGGGGCTGCTTTCAGCTTTTAAAATAAGGTAAAGTTTGTATGAATATAATTATAGCTTCTGATGCAAATAAAACAAGATGTGACAGATACAGAAGGCTGCCACTGCTAAGCTAATGCTATAAAACTTCAGTAAGTGACTAGCAGTTGGCAGGAAGTTCAAAGAAGATTTTACTCTCCACTGACATTGATATTGTGTCTAAGATATCTCTTTTTAAAGCTTTTTGTTGAATTTTATACACTTTTTAAACAATTATTAGTTAGGATTGCCTTGAGCTGCATCATTTAAGCCAAATGTATTGCAAAGAACCAAATAACTTCCTTCAGTCACCAGAATTCAATGCTTTGCTCTTTGTGGTATTTGTTTCTTGACGATGATGTTACACTTTCATCCTACAAACATATATTCTCTTTTCCAAATTCAGACTAAAGTCAGTCTTACTGCATCCCTCTGAAAGACTACTTCTCTCTACATGTCCCACAGACAAACACATTCAATTTTTATACATACACACCAACATGTATGTTCAACCAGCAGCAATGAAGAAGAGTTCAGTTCCTCCACACACGAGAAGCTGTCCTGATATCCTCTCAGCTTGGCTGTCCCAGACCACTATCTTTGGAGCCTGAGAAGGCTGGGAAGAACTGTCTCTTCTGGTCTTAGAGTCTTCCCTCAACATCCACAACATCCAGTGTCAGAAACAGAACTACAGACTTTTGGTCCCAATTGTTCTGACCAGTATCCTTTATTTATCTTCCATTAGCAAGAAACAGTTTCATATATCTGTACATGAAAGAACTGATCTATAATGAAGAACTTCAGAATCTTCTGCTTTAAATTCCAAAGTGTTCTCCAATTTGGATTTTGGGTTTTTTAATCAACTGCTTCCCTTATGTGTGTAAAAGAGCAGTGCTGAAATAGGTGAGCAATGCTGTGTATAAGGTGTGCAGGCTTCATACATAGATATAGCAACATGATTTTATATGCCAGGTAAAGTGCTTGGATCAGGTATACAGTATCTAGAGGACTGTCCTGTCAGGAATTTGCAGGATTTAGGGATTCTGCTTCCTTCTCTGTTAGAAGTTAACCAACTGTTCCCCATTTGACTGCTCAGATGCTCACCAAGTAATCACCAGGACTCCTCACAAAGATAATGTTCTGAGTAAGAGTAAATTGTAATGATGAAGTCTCCAAGGGAGTGTTTAAGCAAACTATAATTACCAAAGGCTACTATCTATGACACTTAAAACTATGTATTCCTTATCATCAAGTCTCCTATAATTTGTAACCTTAATTTATAGCCTCCTGGGCTACATTTGTCTTATAAGTTGCCAAATTTCTCTGGTCTGACCCCTAAAATGCTCAGAAATTAGGTTGTCTGATATACTTTCTATGTTCTGCAAGTCCAGGCACTGTGAGGATCATAAACACCACTGCCAAAGTACAGGGATGCCTAATTCACATAGAGGTGTGCAGCCACAGCTTCCATTTCTTTTTCTTCAGTAAATATTAATGTTCCTGGCACACATTTTCCCATTGCAAATAGAGCATGGTGCTGGCTGCATTGGTGTTCAGTAGCATCTCTGTGCCTCTCTGTGACAGCCTCTTTTTTGTGTGGTATGTGGCAGTTACATCTCAGGGACATTACTCACAGCTGTGCCATGCTATGTGATGCCATCTTGGAAAGGCTGCCTGCAACCATGGCTGTTTCCTGCCCAGGCTGTGCCATCTGCATGCTGAAAGAACATAGAATAAAGTACCCGGTTTTGCTCTCTAAGTAGAAGGGTTCTTACTCTTCATCCTAGGATAAGGTGTTCTATGATGAGCTGATTCAAAAAAGAAACCTTCCTTTTGTCACCTGGATGCAGCCATTCCCGTGTCACTAGAGCAGATCTCTCCACTGTGTCATGCATCTACTTCAGTTTCAGTTCTGCTCCAGCAGATTCTCTGACATGTTAGGAGAGGCTCTCAGAGCTTCACAGACACAGGGAGCACCTACACAAAGCTGTTGGGATGAATCACCCCCGCTGCAGAAATCCATCCAAGAACCCCAGAAGGCAAGTGTCTCACCTCAAGTTGCACAGTATGGCAGATGTAGAGAGGGGCAGGAAAACTTTTGTGGGCCAACATGCTGTTTAAATTTCAGGTATAATAGAAACTGTATTGTTTGTCTTCCTTAGGTCATTGCAGCAAAAGCAATAGCAACATCACCATGTGCAAAATGCAGTACATGACATAAGAGATGGTCATACTGGTCCATGCCATTGTCCTTTATCTCTCACAATTGCAGGCCATTTGGTCTTCAGCAATCTAAATCATAGCTGCTTTTACTCTGAGCAATATCACTTTCGCCAAGTCATTTGGTGTTTTGAGCATAATAAAGTTGTGCAAAATGCATGTTTTTCCAAGCCCACTGAATAAGACTATCCAGTAAGCTAATAGTGCCAAGGAGCAGACAAGTCTTCAGCACTGCCTGTAACTGTTCCTTCCCACACCCCAGTACCTTTCTTGGTCTGAATCACAGATCTCCTGAAGGAATTGGAAACAGTCAAAAAGTGACCATGGCAGCAGAGAGCAGCTTTGGGCAAAGGAACACAAGATCCAGTGCACCTACAGCATGACAGTGGTGGCAACTTGTCCTGTTGCTGCTGCCACAGCAGGAGCACTGGACCAGTGATAGAAAGGCCGAGTAGCAGCTGTGGTTCATGTTGTTCAGTGAAACAATTAATGCAATCAATTACTTTCCAAGAATGTCCTGTATAATGAATCACCAGGCCATTAACCTGAACAGCTGT
This sequence comes from Chaetura pelagica, assembly GCF_000747805.2. Lineage (NCBI taxonomy): Eukaryota > Metazoa > Chordata > Aves > Apodiformes > Apodidae > Chaetura > Chaetura pelagica. The sequence goes on along the minus strand of NW_009953489.1, from coordinate 246,050 downwards.
GATGTATATTCCCAATGTCAGTATTGCTTGAATAATCTCCAAGGGAATAATTAGAAGTGCATCACGTGGAGGAATGTGTGATGGCTTAGTGGATCCTAATAAGTACGACTCCCCAGCACACTGCCAGTGATCTAGAAAGGGGACAGTGGATGGAAGGAAAAGAGGAAGAGAGTGTGGCAACATGTATGGGTAGCTGATGTTAATACCTTGCTATGACTTTAGAGAATTTGTGTATCTCTTCAAGAGCATTAAGACTGAAGATGTGAAGCAGAGGGGGAAGTAAGATATTTAAATTCAATGGTCATATTGCTTCTAGATATGGGATTTGGTCCTCCCTATGCCTAGCCTACCAGTCTCGACTTGCTCCCTATTTATTGCAAACCCTGATGTCTACATTATCCATACTTCAGTCACTATATTTAATACTTAGATTCCTTTCTAGTTAGCCAGTTAGTTCCATCCTTGAAGCAACCCAAGCAGAGCTGGCTGAGTAATTCACACTAGGGATATCCAGGTAGCAATGAGAAAAGGCAAATTTCCCTGCCTTTGTCCAGGACAGGCTTCTAACACTACCCTGAAAAGCCTCCATCCACCTTTGTGCCATGCCACAAGGCACAGAACATTCACACTCTCTACAGTGTTTTAAAATTGATCTATCCCCTACACCTTTCACTGCTACATAAATTACAATAAGGTGTTTTGGGAATACAGGGCTTCCAGGGGAGATGTGATTGACTTCTCCAGAGTATGGATGGACATACTCTTCCCCAAAGAATGCTAGCCATGGGTAAGACAGACATGAGCCAGTTGACACCATCTGGGCCACGGTCCTCCTTCTGGAATGGCCCAACAAATAGAAATATCTTATTTGAAAATGGGAAGATGTGACTGGCAAGACTGACTGACTGGAAGTGGCTTCTCACCTGACAGCAAATGGGATGTGGCAACAAGATGCTGTAAACGGTGATTAACCATGGAGAGAAGTCAAGCAGCACACATCTGAGGCAAGAGCTGGTGGAAGGATGAACAGAGACCTTAGGTGAAAAGAATCTCTGCAGTTTGGACAGGAGGGCAGGGAGAGGACAGGGGCTGCCAGTCATGCTGCACTGCAGGGCTTCAGAAAAGGACCAGTGTCACCAGCCTGATCCAGGGCAGGAACATGTTACCTGGGGGTGCCCCAGGACTGCATGAAGAGGGGGGCAGGGCTGGGGATCCACATAGCCATGGCACTAGGAATCTGTTATTACAAAACTAAACTGAGCTGGCTCCTCACAAAGTGCTATTGGTAGGAAAGGTCCCTTTGCACCCTTAAGACTGTGAGAAGACATAAATAATTCATGGTCCTGTATCTTTCTTACTGCAGAAAAGATGTCAAGTAATACTGACATTTTAAGAACATAAAACCAGAGATCCAGCATCCACATTTTTTTCCTCATAAGGACGAAGAGTACATTAAGTGACCTTCCTTTACAATAGGATAAGAAACCTAATGCCAGCTCAAGAAACTTAAAAGTTGTTAGCAGTTATATATTACTGGCAACATATTTTACACTAGGCAGCTATGAAAAAAAAGTAATAAAAAATGCAATTAAATGTCTGAACTGTTGCTATTTTGGAAATTAAAAAAACACAGTATCCTTGCTGTAGCTTATGTTACTTACTTATGACTTGTGCACAGTTATTTTCACCAGTTTAACCATGCTTCTTTTCCATAAAAGTCTGCTGTTAATAGGTCCCTTGGGAGCCCTGAAAATAACAAGATCTGTAATAAAAAAATTAATAACACTGAGAGAAAACTCAAGTTAGAAAGGCTTTTTAGAGCACATTAAAGATTTTATTTAAAAAATTTAAAAAATGTCAGAGAATCTCCCCAATGCTCTGTAGCAGGTAAATCCAAACCACCATTGCCAAGAAGTAAAAGAAGTCGAGTCTTCAGGAGAGTGTAATGACTGTACTGTGCACATGACTTTGTGGTTATTGAGAATACTACCAGACTCTCTGATGTTGCATTACAGAATCTTTTTCAATTGATAAAAGCATATGCAATAATATGGAGTGCCAATGAATATCAGCCATCTTTGTATTGTTTCTACATATAAATTCTTCCTATACATGAAAAATTCTAAAGGGTGGGCTGCCTTTAGCAGCCTAAGCAGAAGGTAAAAATCAGATTTATTTCAGGTTACCAACATCCCAAACAGAGAATATAAGCTAAGTGGGAGAAGGAATGAGAGTTACACAAAACAAAACAAAATAAAACACCTTACTGAATATTGCCAGTAGAATTCCGGTAAAGTGCTAAAACCTGAACTTCTGTGGTTTCAAAAGATAATGTTTTGCTCTTCCCTGTTGCTCAGAATTTGTCACATATATGTCTAGTTGGGATACTGATGAGGGGTTCTATGTAACAGGACTACAAAGAGTTCTAAAGGTTTTTCTGTTTGATAAGGCAGAAAAGGCAGTGTTCAGCATATATCTTTATCCCAAATATGAGAAAAAGGGACCAAAAATTTAATCAGAGTCTGAAGGTTACTAAAGAGCAATAATTAAAGTAATATTTTTAAATCAGGAAATCCAAATAATTTGCATCCAAGCATTCATAAGTAAGTAAAGATTGACTTGAACTTTTAATGATAATTCTTTCAAAAGGCCTTTGAACATTTGGCAGTCTGGAAGAAAAATAATTTTTACTTAGAAAGAATATATTAAGTAGTCCAACGGTTTGTAAGCCAGTAAAACCAGTCTTCACCATTATTTTTTTTTATAATGGTTGAAAGGTAGACTTAGAATTGGTGCCAGCAAAGTTAAATTTGTGGAGAAGAATTCTGAGACTAAATCCATCTTTTCTCCTCATGGATTGCTACGATTGATACAATGTATAAAAACACATATAAAACAAATTCAATATCAGTAAATAGAGCTAAATCACTATTGCAACTGAATTGGCTAATTCCAAATTGGGTATCTCTCAGGGACTACCCAAAAGCTGCAGTGCTACTTCCACCCCTTTTATCCTGACACAAACTGCTACAAGCAGCAGGGTTAGCAGTGAGCTACCAGAGCAGCCAGGTAACTACTGCTGCATTTGTGACAAGAGCTGGAGTGAAGAATTTCGTGTTTCACACTTCTAACAAGCTTGGCTGGCATTTCTTTGGGAGACTGAGGTAGCTCTGGGATATTAACAATGACTTTCCCACAGACCATTCATGCTTAATTTATCTACCTCTGCTGATGATTCAAACCTAAGATTTCTGGATCTTCCTGCAGTGTGGCAGGGGTTGATGCAAGCAAGCTGAATTATTTTGGCTGCTAATAAAAATTCTAACATTTGTACAAGTTTGCAATGACCACAAATCCTTATCTGCATAGTATATGCAGGAGAAAACGGAGCAATCTTTGATGGTTCTTCTAGTATTGGACTTAATTGCTGTTGCTGCTGCAAGTCCTGTTGCTGCCTTTCTGAGGATAGAAAATGTGAGTGAGATATGAGACAGGAGCAAAGCTGGGAAGTATCAGTCAGTAGGTCTCCCATTATGCTCAGAGGAACCAGAAAGGGAACGAGATGCACTTAGAGAGGTGCTGGAAGCAAAACCCACTTCAGGAATAAATCAGTGGCCATTACAAAATGAGTAAGAGTCTAACTACTTTCCCATCTCTCAACTGTTGTGGGATACATGAGGCAGCTGTGGATGCATTACACAAACTTCTTGTGTTTGAAGATGGTGAGGATTTGTTGCCACATCTTCTATCAGCCACTGAAGGTAACAGCACTGAAAGCGCACAGGGAAACCCGTGCTCCTGGTGGACCCAAGAAGGTGCAGCACCCAAAAAACACTTCTGTTGCACAGAAGGATGTGCAAGACCCCTTTGTCAAGCCTGCCTAGGGAAACAGATCCCTCAGACCCTTGAAAAACATCCAAAATCCACTGTACATGGGGTAGTGTGACCTGCTTTAAAAATCCTTTGGCTGTAGCCAAAGGATTTTATTTTATTTTATTTTATTTTATTTTATTTTATTTTATTTTATGTAGTGCTAGCCCTTCTTTTTAATCCAACATAATTACTCAAGTCATTAAAAATTTTGTGAACTGATTGTGCCCAGAAGTGACCACCATCAGAAGCCTGTTTTGTTTATCCTTGTGTCATCCAGACTTTGTAACGTAAAACAATAATGGAAGAGCACTTTTATAAATGCACATGCAAACTCCTTGATGTAATGGAAACAACTCTGAAGACAAGCTGTAAAAGCCCAGATGTGTGAGAATTCTTACTCTACAGCCTTTTAAATTTTAGACTTTAGTTTGAGATGTATTTTAATAACTAAATAATCCTCTGCAAAGTTGAAAAAAGGCTAATGGACTACAGCACACTATATTGCTATTAGAGCTGCTATTTTTATTATTCAATATGCCAGCAACCAAAATGTGTCAGACAACAAACAAATGTGAGAGAAAGCATTAACATACAGATTACCTGAGGGAGAAAATTTAATGATTGTCATGCTAATCCTGTAATGCAAGAAACTTCATATGATTTGAACTTTATGACAGTAGGCAATCAGAAGTGCTTACTAAATACTAATTGCGTATGAGGTGGCCAAACATCTGTATAAACATGGGTTTGTATTTTTATAACCAAACACTGCTGGCAATCCTTATATAGTCCTTCAGCAGAAGCAACCATGACCTCAATCTCTGACAGCTGATGTCAGAGATCCTCTATGGACTCAGAGCAAAACGCTGACAAAGTTTAAAGACTAAATGTTCATAAATTAATGAAACTTTCTCTTGCTTGCTCTCTCTCAAGAACACTGTGTAGCTGAGAACTGCCTTGCTACACAGAGAAGCAAAATGGTTAACTGTTGAACTGACATCTGGTGCTCGAAGGAGCCAAGAATGTTACTGTTGAGGTCACAAGGTGAGTTGCTTAGTCCCCGAATAAAATGAACCAGGAGATTTCATGTACAGAGTATCACATTTCTGAGCATATTCTTGACATGTTATCATATACACATCACCACTGTTACAAATGGCTCATAATAGCAGTTCCCTTTGAATACAGTTCTTAAACATACAGTATTCTTCCAACAAATTCCTTGGTTTAGAAGAGAAAGCCATACATTTTTAAAGCAATATGCTCAATATTAATGAGTCCCTGCAAGGTGTAGAGACTGACTAAACAACAGAGACAAAGACAGTTACACAATTTTCCCACCTTTTGATTTAATTCCTCTGTTTGCCTACACATCTGCCCAGTAAAACTGGCAAGAGAGAAGCATTATCTGTGGAAACTGGTTTTTAAATTATGAGGATGTAAAATACTCTTTGAGCTCTTCATGGTGCTTAAACGGGAGAAATATGCTCCATGTGCTACAGAGCAAAACCAGCACATTGCAGCAGCCAAGGGAACAGGCATGGCTCGGTGTGCTGGGCTCTGCCCGCCTTGCCCTCCGGGGCTCGGTCTGTCCCGCGGCAACGGCCCTGCCCCTCCGTACCCGGCTGCTGAAGTTAAAGCAGCAGTGATGCCACGAACACAGGGTGAAACACTTTTTTTTTCTTTTTCGTGGGTAAAATTTAAAGTAATATATTTGGGGTTGCAGTTGCGATGCACTGAGTGCAGTCAGACGTGCTGGTTCTGCTGATATACAGTAATTGCCTAAACTGTGTGAGTGAGCAGTTTGTCTTATTTAACGTGGCTCTAAAAATACTAGGCTCTTTATAATGTAGCTGCTGGAGACAGCCTCAAATATAATCTGATTTCACCTTCCTTTTGTAACTAATTGCAGTGCAGTCACAGCTGACAGCCATGAAGAAAGGCCAAGAGTATAAAAACTCCTTTCTACTCTGCTGATGGGATGGCCGAAAAAACACTGAAATTGTGTGGTAAGGAGGAATAGAAGAGAGCACTCTTCACTGGACGGTATAGTGAAAGCAAAGCCAAGACTTGGGGGGCAAGATTATGTTTTTCATTGTATCAGCTGACACTATAGGTTCAGACAAGCTTCTAGGTACACAGGCTTTCTTCATGTCACATGAGAGACACCAGAAGAGAGAAATTTGAACTGGAGATAACAGGCAAGGTGAGGTGAAACCCTCTACATATGATTCTGGCACTCAGACACTCCATGTGCCTCATCTGACATCCCCTTGCAGTGCCAGTTTCTTCCTAAACACTGCTCAGTGCTTGCCCTACCAAGAGCAACAATCTCCGATATCTCTGAAGATGTGAAAGAAAATGTGGAAGTTATTTATTTCACTGTTTAAACTCTGCTAAGCATCCTGTGAATTCCACAGAATGACCATGGAGAAAAAGTCTTTCCTGTCCTCAGCTGCATTTGTTCTTACATTGAGAAAGGATAAATGTGAGTATGATTTTCTGAGGACTTTTTTGACTTTTCATTATTACATTCTCTCTTTTTAATTTCTTCTCTCAACAAAACTATTTACTGTATAATTGAACCCTTTTTGTTGCCTGCCTCTGGACCCACTGATGTTTGTATTCTATCATTTTAGGAACAAGAGATGTTGACAGAGAGACCTAAAGCCTGGATTTGACTCAAGCGATTATAACAGCTTTTAGTTTGTTAGCCCATTTTTTATTTACCACTTTGAATAAGAGCTGTACTTTCTCTGCGGAATTTACTTTCCCAAGCCATCTGTTCTCCTTCTTGCCAGCAGCCAAAATATGTTCTCATTCCTGTGTAAGTCTGAGGGCACCCAGGCATCCTACATCCACACTGTCTACACTTCCAGAGATCTTACTTTGCATCAACTCTGCAGACTTACTCAGATATGCCTTGCACCTGGTGAGAACTCCAAGAGTGCAATACCAGTCTGAACAGCATCATCTCTCTGTTGTGCTTTCGCATCCATTTATTTCACTGTAAACCTCCTGTCACCAGGAACAACAACGCCAAAGGCTCCTTATCACTAAAGTAAAGTTTTATTTCTCCAAATGTACATCAGTAGAATACTTCAAAGCCACATGTATTATGAAATTCGTACTTGATCCAAGATAGTGTCCCTTAGGAAGTTCATGTGTATTTGTTCCAAATTATCCTTAGTTCAGTTGCTCTATAACATTTTTTTCTGGCAATCTGACAACATCTACTGACCAGCAGTGACACTACAAATCCAACAAGTTATTGATGGTTTTATGAGTTGTAACTAAGAGACATCAACTCAGCTAAGGTGTAAATAGCCTTCATGGGCCTCATAAAGTCACCTCTAACATCTGCTCTGCTTAATGCAAAAGGCTGAGGGAAGCACTGCAGTTCCAAGCCTGTCAGAGGGCCCCAGCTGGCAGTGACTGCAAGGACACAAATACTCTGTCAAATGTGCCAACCCTGAGTGCTGAATAAACACTGAAAGTCATGACAGGGCCATTTCAGTGGAATGCCAGGGACCAGCTTTAAATTGTAACATGGCCACTTTCAGCTTATGATAAGCTAGAATTTTACTCTGCTAAACATGTCTGTCTTCCGCATTATACTAATGATGAACCACTGAAGTAAAACTACCCAGGGCAGTTTCCTTACAACACGTCTGAGGCAAGAGCCAAGTCTCCACATTTTGTGAGAAAGCAGTGAGGATTACAGACTGGACTTTTCACAGTGCATCCATCCATCACTGGCATAAACGATGTTTAGAAAAACAATTTTTTTTCTAGCTTACTAGTTGTTTCATTCCTGCAAAAACATTTCCAATTCAGCAACAGTCTACACAGAAAGAAAAAAATTCTATCTGGTTAAAACAAGAGCCATTCAGGAGAAGCTATTTTTCTAGCTGAAGTATGGGAGCAGTCCTGTTGGTCATATCTGTATTTTTACCCAAGGTGAAAAGATTGGTCAAGAAGGCTGGGTGCCTGCTTTTCCACCACAGTACTGTCCATTTCCAATCCACTCTAAGATCTGAGGGTGAAGATCGCTCCCAGTGTCTGGGGTTTGTACTGGGAGCTGGCTCTTCATCACCACTGCTTTTTGAATATCTCTTGTCAATGCTGACAAATGTGCACATCTGTCTTCAAACAAGAACTGGAAATATTACTGGGATTATCTTGCATGTCAATGTCACTATCCAGTCACTTAACAATCACTCAAAGAAATGATATAAAATATCACTTTTTTACATAGATGAATAATAGAGTGTTTGTCAGTCACTTCTAGGCTGACTGAGCTCCTTTAACTCTCTGAAACCAGAGTCCTTTTTTTTTCTAAACCTCCCGAGAAAATGTTGACAAAACAGGCAATTTTCTGTAATTTCTCTGCGAGCTTCTGTCAGCACAAGAAGCAGTCAGAGCCCGCTCATTTCAGATAACACCACGGGGTAACCTTTGACATCTACCCCCTTGCTGCCTTTAGAGGCTCCTCTAAGTGCAACAGTTGTGTCTTTCAGGTTGCAGGATGCAGGGCCACAGTTTGGGCTCTTGTTCGCTGAAGGCGGCCTTTGTTTCCCAGCTGACTAAGAAGCTCTTATAAAAGGGATAAGAAATGTAGTTAATAGCTCGAGAGTGGCCTAATCATCGGCTGCTATTACCCCTCCAATATTAGGGAGGATGACAGACCTATCAATAACAGAGCCCCAGGTGAGGTACGGGAGCTGATAACGTGAACTTTGGCTTGATCTTTGCTCTGCAGAGCACAGCACTTATTTGAAAGAGAAGCCAGCATCTATTTTTTTCTTCATATTGTGCCAAAAATCATTCAGCTGAGCAGCTTTTGTTGTGTTTTTCTATCTTAAAGCACAGTGATTTGACCAATTTCATTTATAAGCAAAGATGAAAACTTAAGAACTCTCCTATGCTGGAGATAAACACCTGTGTGCTTGTGTCCACTTACATGATAGTAAAATGAGGTGAAATGAGAAAGCAGTTTCCTATGTTCTACTCATCTTTGTACACGTGTGAGCGCAATCATAGATGTTCACAGATTTGCACACACAACAGACAAAAGATAAACATACAGCTAACCCATCATAATACCACGTTGTGGTCATGACAAAGTCAAACACAAGCAAAAGCTACAGACTGGTGAAACAGGAGATATTCTTTCTCGAAAACAAGGCTTGGGCACACTGTACAAGAGTCTCGTTTAGTAATGTATGTTCCCATAAGTTGTTATCCTGGGTCCAGTCTCCATCCATCCCAGTGGGCAGTGCCACCTGTTTTGGAGGGAGTGCAGGAGTTCTGCATTAAGAGATGGGACAGACACTGTATCTTTATCGAGCCATATTAATTCACACACTGTCCATTATTTAAAGGTATGTCTTCCGCAAGTGTCTTTAACAACAATATACATACAGCTCTTGAGAAAATCTGGATCTGGAGAGCTGCCCGTGTCACTGAGCTCCCTAACCTTGTGTGTGTTCTGTCACAGAGAAAGTCTCACTGTTTGGGTGATACAAGACAAGAAAGTCACATCCTCATCCAGTGTTTTGTCTCAGCTCCATGTTCTCATCTTATTCTTGGAAAACACAGATCACAGTACTGGACTATCAGTAAGTAACCCTCAAAAACAGCTCTTACTAGTGCCTAGGGTACACTGCAACGAGGTTGGAAATGGGACCTCTACCCTTGTGTCTGAGAGGAGACATTACATTTCAGAGTGCACTTTTATTGCACTGTTTTTCCACTGACTGGTTTTCTCCCAGAGGCTGAGTCAGTCAGGGACCTGCCCTGTGTTCCACACAGATTTAAAGGAGGTTCTAAAGGTGTCAGCTCAGAGAACTCCACTTCCCAGGAAAAGGGAGAATGTCTTTGCTTCTTCCATCCCAGGCTAAGAAAAGAGGGAGGGAATGTGACCTTAGCCCTGGCTGGGGCATCCCCTGAGAGAGAGAGGACTAGTAGCAGTGGGACAGGGCAGCTGGACCTGGGCTGATGAGAGGACAAGGGAGCCAGCGCAGAGTGGTGGGCACAAGGGTGCATTGCCGGCTCCCCTGGCTGTGTGCCTGCCCCAGCCAGAGGGGCATCAGGACAGGCCCTCATAACCTCAGGCTCAGCTCCAGCCCTTTGGGAATTAGTGGGAGTCCTGACCCAGGCTGCAGTGTGCCCAGGGGCTGGGACTGAGAGCAACTCTTACTCAGGTAGCTGGTACTGGGCCCCATCCACCTTCTGCCACAACACTGAGAAACCCAGGACACAAACTAGAGAGCCAGCTCTAGTAGAGACTCAGCTAGGGATCTGCCTGGAGAGGCAGCTACATGCTCCCAGTACATCACACTGCATGAAGCATAGTCTTTAGAAGAGACCACAGCTAAACATGTTGTCTTCATTGTCGAACTATGTTTAGTTCGATTTATTTTAAGCAAAAAAAAAGTTTTTGCTTTAATCCTTTTCTTTTGAAATAAGGGAACCTTTAATTTAGCCAAAGTGGATGCTGTTTTTAAATAGATCCAGTCTTTTGAGAATTACTTTCTTTTCATCAGGTATTTAACTGGAGTTTTGTTACTAATGCTGGACTTATAGTAGCTAAAGCCAATATAATACTTTCCCGAAATATTACTCAGAACTGCTTAGGCTAATATTTCCAAAGCCAGAATTCTTAAAAAACCTAAGGCCACAATCTCAAATGGCTCAAAGCCACATACCACAAAGTCTGATGCTAAAACATTTTTTACTCTAGGCAAGTTCCGTGTTCTTAAACTATTGTAGCAATTCTTGCATCAACTACTGCTACAGCAGCCTTACCCTAAGCATTGGTCATGGCAGTTTGAAAAACATAAGAATTTATAATCCTAACACTCATGAGAGGATGCAGTGAACAGATTGGGATCTAAACCCAAGGAAATGTGAGCCCAGGAAGGAATAATCCCTTTGAATGCCAGCAGCATACAAAGGTGAAGGAACCACCCCAGTTGTGCTCAGGGGCCCTATGCAATTTCCTGGCTCAGTGGATTAAGCAGTTCTCTGCAGAGACCCTGCCTCGTCCAGCTACTGCTGCTGTGGCCCAGGAGCACGAGGAGCAGTTGGTCTGAAAGGTGCCACAGATCAGAGGCACAGGCCAACTGGCAGCCGGACCACATGTGGAGCCCCACCGTGGAGCCTGCTCACGGTGTGGCACCAAGGCCTCAGAGGGGCCAGGCACCAGCTTTTCAGCTTTAAACAGGAGAAACCCCAATGCCCAGAAGTGCTAAAGGTGTGTTCTTGCAGCAGAACTACAACAGCCTGAGGTCCCAGGCCCTTGACGTTCTTGAGAAGGACAGTGGGCTGCAGTCTCGCCAAGTACACAGCATGGCAGTATGCACATAGGTCTGGAGAAAGGCACTGCTCTCCTGGAACCACAGACAAGCAAGATGCTGACAGATTTGGTGGTGCTTTTCACACACAGTCCAACCAACATGTACCCTGGCAGGTGCCACATCTTGTCCAGCCTCAGACCTGCACTGGGAACATCCTCTTTGTCTGCTGAACTCTGCCTGGTGTCTGTGAGGTGGGTTTGATGTTTCCATTGTGCTGCAGCAATGCCATTAGTTACATTAACTACCCTCCACCCAGAAATGACAATCCAGCTATCTCCAAACTAGCCTTTTTATTGAAATCAATAAAGGAGAAAACACATGACACTAAACTATTTGGTGGCAGCTTTGTTATAAAGTCATTACTGGAAAAATAGCAATTGGACAGACCTTTAACCAGTGTCATTGATTCCAGCACAGTGAGAGTGATCTATGGAGTTAATCAGTGAAGTTACTGCAGTGAGCAGTGTCTGTGCTGCCCTGCCTGGGACTCGTCCAGATGTCTAGAAAAACTCCCCATGTACAGCATAGTTATAGGCCAGGTATAAGCCTCAGGAAAGCACAAATGACACCACCAACACTCCCCACACAAACTGGTTTTAAAGGCAGTATTTCACATTCTAGAAAAGCCTTTGACCAGCCCGTGAGGTCCAGGAAGGCACCACTCAGATATCAAGAGCAGGTCCTGCAGCTCCTGGCACACTCCACAATCAGAGCAGTTCTGCAGAGATGGAGAAGTTTCAAAGGATACATTCATATAGGCGATTTTTGCAGGACTGACACTTTCTGACCCTCACTGCCAGTGCCATGCCAAAAGTTTCAGCCCCTTGAACACTCGTAATTCGTAGGTCTATGTATCTAAGGAAAGGTTAACATGGCTTTTTTTCCTCTAGTGACTAGACTTCCATCTCTGTTCCTGAAAATTCCTTTTCATCAAGGTTGCTGAAAGAACAGAGACAGCATCAGTATTAATAAAATGTTCTATGTCTCATTCCTGGCCTCATGACAGAATTTAGACAGTAAAACACTTAAAATAAGATTTGTTTCACAAGAAAGAATGAATTGAATTTTTGCAGGTATCCAGTATCTAAGAGCTTAAAAAACCCAGCATCTGATAACAAATTATTCTTGCAGGAGCCTGGTATCAATTTATTCCTAAATACATATTTGCTTGCAGGCATTTGGCAACAAGCTGCTTGTTGGTAGTACCAGGATATGGCATGTGATGCCAAATCAGTCTTTAATTTATTTTATTTTTTGCTATGGTGCTCTTGGATAAGCATCTTCTCATAAGCGCATGTGCAATTAAAAAAAAACACCAGCCAACCAAAACCAAAACACCAAACAAAAAAAAACCAAAAGAAATTCAGACAGAAAGCAGACCCATTGTATCAATAAGAAATGTCTGTGAATAAGGCACATTTTTTGAGACAACATGACACAGAATTGTATTTTTTCTCCCTCAGAAAATCTCTGTAACAACAACCACAATTTAGAACTGATCTTCAACATGTGTCCAGCTACATGCTCAGTGGCAGTGCAGTGTGGGACCAGAGCGCCCGTCTCTCCCAGCTCCTGGGTGCCTAGGATGAAATTCACTATTTTTACATGAAAACTAATTAACTGTCACCAAAGTTGTAAGGTTTGTTTGTTTTACAAAACAACAATTTTACATTTCCGTAATAAAAACCATTTTTTTCCCAAGAAAAACAGCTAGCAAATTGAAGCACTTTTGATCTTTAGTTTTAAAAGTATATGTCCTCATATTTGCTTCAACTTTCTTATACAGGAAAAAATGCATATAACCCCAGGGGGCTCCTCTCAGAATACTGTTTGCAGAGATAAGGAAACTAAAGCTAGACAATTAATAAGAACAAAACTTTACAGGAAGTTTTCCTCTATTTTGTGGACTAACAAGGCACAGCCCAGCATCATAATAATGCTTGAAAGGATGTGGCAAGCAACTAGTCATATATTGGTCCAGTATTCCTGTGGATTTCTGGGAAATTTGGGAGATACTCAGAGGTTTCCCAAGGTTAGAGAAATGGTCAACAGCAGCCTGTACATCCTCTTGAAAAGCTCCTAAGCTATACATTTTGCTTTAAAATTAAATCCCAATTTTCAAGTTCCAGGATAGTGGCTTCTCTGGAGATAGTCTGGGGGTGATCGTGTCTTGATACCTCATTCAGTTCAGAGGAAAGGACCCAAAAGGCAAGGAAAGCATTTTGTTAAATGGCCACCTCCCCTTTATTCCCATCATATTTCAGAGTCAACTACACAGAATTTCAAAGTGAAAGAAAGGAGACACTGCTGTAAAGCGCACAGACTCAAACCCTGATTTAATATTGGAACAGGCTAATGTATTTATTGTGGGAACTATATAAATACAAAGCTTAAAATAGCTCATACAGTGCAACGCAATGTGAAATGCGTTCAGATATGAATTTTAAAAAATGTTTTGAAAATACAAGTGAGGAGAAACAGATACAGATACTGTGTATTCCAAAACTTCTACATTTTGGTCATTGCATGATTTTTTATCATCGATCCCATATCCAGCAAAATTAGATTTACTGTCCTTGCTTCTTATGAAATTACACAGAGGCTGCTGCTTTATTCCTCTCCAGGACAGTAAAAAGCAATAAAATTCTTGCAGATTTCGACAGCAGGCAATTCAATAAAAGGCTATGTATATTTTATAAGTACAATAAAGACAAGTCTATAGCTGAATCATAAATGGGTTTTTGTTTGGTTGGTTTCTTTTCTGTAAGCATCCTTGTGTAGTCTGTTTTCAGCACAGGTTGGTCTTCTCAACACACAGCCTTTCCTTTTTAAGGAGAAGCAGAATTAAATTTATATCTTTATAATGTATTATTTAAGTTTTGCTCCAGGGATTTTGAAATGTGTGTCTGTTTAAAATTTAAAGGTGTTGTGAAACTCAATACTTTCCTGTTATAGCACTTGATTAGTGCTATAAAATTTTACATACAATTTTTTGTTACATTGTAAAGTGTATCTATCTTATCATTGTGGCATTGCCTTTTTTATGAAGAAGCAATAAATATTTGATAAATACATAATTATTTTTTAGACTTACATCAATGTTCAGATTTTCTTTTAATTCTGCTATAATATAAAGTAACATGGAGATTAATGGGTTGGTGATTTTCTGAATAGTGATGCTACAACAGTTTAGCAACAGTGCCTGTATGCTGAAATACAAAATTTTATACAGATGTAAACCACAAACTGAACAACATGCAAATGAACTGCCCTGCATAATTACAGGTGTGTCTATTTTTTCTTCTCAATTGAAGAAAGAAATTTAGAAATTATTGAGAAGCTAGACTCAAACTAAAGAAAAATATGCTCCCCATTTCCAGTCTCTAGGACAAGTTCTCCAGTACTGAAAATCAATGAGGTTGATCTGAGCAGCAGTGTGGCATCAAAACCCAAGTTCTCTTCCTGGAGAGGGAAACATTTCTAAACATCTAGACATAATCCACAGGTAACAGAGACTGCCCTTCCAAATAGTTTGCTGGTTAAGGTCTGACTCCTATATCAAGGTACTATTTGGCATTTTACTAGATTAAATTAGGATGCAAACTATAGAGTATCAGGAGAGAGGAATGAGGGGAACAAATCAGGTAAAAACTCCTCTTCTCTTAGGGACCACCAGACCATCGGGAGGTGCTGTATCTAAGCCATTAAATTGTTTTCTTCAGGGCACTGACGAAAATGTGGCAATGTAGATCCAGTCTGCCAGCTCAATACACCTGCCCCATACAAAGGAAACCTCCCATGCCTCTCACCAAGTGCATAGCACATGCCCTTCCTCTTTTCAGTTTGTTATTATACATTAATTGTCTGTCTCAGCTTGAAAAGAAATGTATCCTGAGATGAATAACTGTCTGTAATGATCCACATCTCATACCAGAGGACACAGCTTCACAGAAGCACATTATTTTCCCTATCTGGAGTTCAGCCACAGGTCTAAATTCCATTAACAAAAAGATGGAGGTAAGAGTGGTTTTTAGCACCATATTATCTCAGCAGTGTAAAATAACATCAGTGCAACTGCATGCCAGGACACGAAGCCCTAATTCGTAACTCTCAGAAAGTCCAACTCAGTCCAGCTATCTATGCCAAGAAACTAAGAGTTTTAAATCAGACTTCCTTTCTTGGAAAATTAATTGGGGGTGGGGGTGTCTTATTTTTTCTGTTAGTTTTAAGAAACACTTACAAAGGATTTGATTCTGCAATGAGAGAACTTAATGAGTATTTCCTTAAAAGAGCTAAGCAGTTGGCAGTGCTCTTACACAAAATGAGTATTTCAAGTATTTGGCTTTGAAGATCACTAACATCACACTTCAAAATAATTTCCTTTCTACAGATATGGTGTTTCTATTTTCCAGTGGTAAAAGGAAATGCTTGACATTATTTGTGGATGGTCTTAAAGTAGCCAAAAGCAAAGATTTCCAACTTCAGTGTCAAGAGTGGCTGGATGGTGCCACATGAGAATAAAATGAGCGTCTGCTCAACAGCACCAGCTTCAGGAATGGTGCAGCCAAAGCTCTGGGAGGGACACATCTGTGGTTTCCTGCTGACCTCAGTGGGCTCCAGAGATAGATGTGACCATCAGGACTCAGCACATGAGCAGCAATCAGGCAACATCCCCAAAGGCTGCTAATAGCAGGAACAGCCAACAGGCACACATTCTTTTAAATTAAGTTAATTCTTCTTAAAAAAACACGAAGAGAGATAAGCTTATGAACCACCTGCAGCCTCCATACAACTGGTATCCAAGGAATAATCAGCCTGTGAGTTGGGCCAGTTATTTTATCTCGGCAGAAGATCCTTGGTAAGAGAAAGGGGCCAGCTGAGCTGCCAACCAGCTGTCTAGCCAGCATTCTGCTTTTTGCCTTCTCAGTGCATCCATTTAGCAAGCACCAGAGAAAACAAAACCCTCTACAGAGAAAAAAAACCCTGCTACTGCAAACATCCACAACAAAACCAACCTGGATAGGAATTTGACATGTTTATCAAACATCCAACTTCTGAAAGATATGAACAGTGTTAGCATCGTATTCGCCAAAATCAGGAGAAAGGAGGGAGGCCAAATAGGTGCCATCAAATCCGCAAGCTCCAGTGCCCCTAGCTATAAGCAAACCTCTTCAGTTGGACCTCTTAACACAAGCATCTAATTGAAGCTGCATTTTTGTCTAATACTTTACAATTCTGTTATTCCCATTTTAATGCTGGCTATAACAACTGTTGGTTGTAACAACCATCAGCCTTAAGGCCCTTGTTTGTGCTACAATTAAAATGCTAAGTAAACTTGGACATGTAGTAACAGACAATAAAATTCTAGCATTTGGCTTGGTGTCGACAAGGCTTTTATATTTTTATCTTGGCCACAGATCCCAGACTGAAGCTTCACTATTTACAGGTGTCTGGAAACAAGAGAAAGTGCCCAAAATGGTAATATACTTACTTATATTCATGAACTTGATCCAAACTTTTTTAACCTCAGAAAGAAGCAAAAAATACAAAAAACAGTTAATGCTGTTTCCATTAGCTTCCTTTGTAAAACAGAAATTTTGATGGAATAAAATAGCAGGTCTGCTCCTGGAGTCAGTGTGATTACATGGTAACTGAAAAACTGGCCATATGAAGGAAATCCAAAATGCCTTTCAGGCCACGCTCATGGTTAACCATAACTGGCATTGCAAGCAGATTTTACCTTTAAAAACATTTTTTTTTCTGAAGAAAACGCAGGAGCAGGAAATCAGAATAAACTAGCAAAAGTAGCTGTTAATTCCCCAAATCCTGCAAAGTAAATGATTACAGATTTCACATCACAACAGTTCTGATGCTAACAAGAGAAGTGACTGCTGTCTGTCTATTAACTATATGGAATTATTTTGTCTGTATTTCAAATCATAATCATATATTCCTCATATCACAACGCCCTTCTCCCACTTATTCCATCCACTGAGTGTGCTACAGCCAGCTGCCATGTCTTGCATCCCTTTTTCAACAAATACTTGGTCAGGAACATCCTCTGTTTATTCATTACTCAGCAGTATGGGATCCTGAATCTAACAGGGACTGCTAATTCAGTGTAAATGCTGAGCCAATATGATATTCCAGACCTTTTGCTGACAGTGTTATGCAAAAGGACAATGTAGTATACATTCCTTAAAGAAAATTAAAGACTTCCTGACTAGAAAAGAATCAAGTGGGACAGAGGATAATGCTTTATTTTTAATTATGTTTTAAATTGTGTATCACATAAATGTGGAGATTAAAAAAAAAAATCCATCTAAAGAAAAGTGTTTAGTAGCTTCCAAAATTATGAGGGAGAAAGAGGGCTAGATTCTATATTATTCATCATGACTTCAGAATTCTACTTCTCAGTTCAGAGCTATATCAGACACGTATTCAATTCCAGATGGCTTCTATTACACAATGCAGTCAGTGCCTTTCAAGAAAAGAATGGGAGAGGAGTCTTGCAGGTAAATATGCATCAGCACCTGACTAATTTAGCAGAGAAATTAGCAGGAGCTTTTGACAATCCCACCAAGGCCCCAGTTTGCATTAGGCAGGATATCTTCTGTGGGATTTGCTGGTGCAAGCTTCCTGCTAAGGAATGGTGCTGCTGTTGTAACCTGAGGATGGAGCTTGTTGAGTCAGGTATCAATTGCATGTGTATTGTTGACTTTTTACAGAAATCTGCCATTTGAAAAGTGGAGTACATGGTTCGTTTTCTATCCAAACACCTAGCAAAGCTAGCTGGCAGGCCAAAGAAGGTGCAGAGTTAATACTATGGCATTCTACAGAGAAATTCCAAAATGCATCCCTACAAAAGTGCTTTGTGCAATCAGTTACAGCGGAAATTAGATGACCCTTGTGGTAACATTCTGAAGCTGTACCTGAGTAGCTTACCTGCTGGTGGGGAGTGCTTGACCCCCATAGCCGGAGCAAACTGAATCCTTTCTCCTCTTGTCTGCACGCTGAACATGGAACAAGGACTGCGGGGGCAGCCTGGGAAGCTGCTGCTGCTGCTGCATGTGCTACGGAAGGATGGTCCCAGTTCTTTTCTGTGTGAGTTTCTTTAACATCTGCTCTATGCACATTTTCATGAAGTTATTTACATTTTGCAACACTTTGCACTTTCAACTGTGGGATCACTGTATCTCCTATTGAGGTTAAAACACATGCTTCAAGTTAGCTGTTCAGCCCTTCACCTCTCAACAAGTTTGTCCTCTCAAAAAATCCCCAACAAACACCTATGGAAGGTAGCATAATCTTGCTTTTTAACAAATTATGTGTTATCTTCTTGAAAATAAGGAAAGAAGTTTTTTGTATCTGTTATCTTGATCGAAGCAAATTGTATCAAAAGAATTCTGGCTGACTGGCATGAGCAGAACAGTACTTGGCACTGCTTGTTTCAGAAGCACATGTAAAAAGACATTCCAATAAACTACTTTTTTTTTTTCTTTCTTTTTTTTTTTCTTTTCTGTTTGACTCAGAGCTGGAAGTGTTGGCATCTGCAGCTAACATCTGGAGCTTGGTCCAGAACAGCCAACTCAGTACCTGTGCTGCAAAACCAGATGACACGACGTCTTTGGATAAGCTTTTAAGGCTCCCTTCATATTTAGTTTTTGATTTTTAGAAATACTGTAAATTTTGGCATAAATTGGAAGGCGGAGGGTTCAAGAACACTTGAAATACAGCGGGGCCGTCACAGCGTCTCAGCCTTGTGTCTTCAGTAGTTTAAGTACCAAGTCAGAACCACGTCCCTCGAGCTGGTAACTCTGGTTTAACTCCTGAGATTCCCCAACTCCTGAGCTACGAGCATCAGCTAAGGCTGACTGCGGAGGTCTGAGGGAGGGAGGGTCTTGTCAGGCACCTTTTTGGGGTACAGCCTTGAGGAAAACGGGCGGCAAAGCAGAACCCGCGGGGGGCGCGAGCGGGACCAGCCCCCGCTGCGTTCAGCGCCGGGGGGGCCCAGCTGAGGCCGTGCTGGTTACTTTAGAGTCCAGATATTATCGCTTGTCTTCTTTTTAAAAAGATTGACCATAAACCCTCTTAACTTTTATTCCGAGGCGAATCAAGCGCGTTCGGGGCCCCGCGCGGGGCGGGGCGCGACCTCGGGCGCCCCCTGCCGGGCCCAGCCCCCCAGCCCCCCAGCC
>NW_009953489.1:225077-226134 GCF_000747805.2 Chaetura pelagica | reverse complement strand
TCGGTGAGCCCCGGGCGGGCTGTGCGGCCGCCTCGTGCTGGAACTGAAGGATTTTCAAGGTCCTTTCCAACCCAAACCAATCCATGATGCTGGGATTTCTACAGGTCTCCTTGATGATTCCCGGTTCCAGATAATCAGGAAATGAGAAAGGCAAATGCAACATTAACCCAAAGAAACAGACCTGGAGAATGTGAAACCCGTGTGCTCAGCAAGCAGGGACAAGACACGAGGGGTTCAGTCCCCTCTTGCACACACATTTTAACTCCCACTCGGAAAGTTTGTAGCAGGACACTCCATCTCTCAGTGTGCCTGGAAGTTACAGGATGTACAAGAGTTCCAAGTCTTAATTTTAAAATAAAGGCATGTATTTTAATAAATAGGAAAATAATGCCCTAAGGCATACTAAGACAAATAGTCATTTGGCAAGAAGCAAACTTAAACATAACATTTTCTTGTGGATAAATTCCTTCAAAATTGTATATTACAATTTTTAGCCTTTCCCACAAAGCACATTAACTTGCAAAGGATTAAAAAAAAACAGGAAGCTGGACTGTGGAAAATTATTCTTCTACTCCAAAATATATCTGCTTTGTTCCTTTTCAAGGCATCAGACTGCGTTTGCTCTTTTAAATGTGTGAAGTAACCTGCTTTTGATGGCTTCTTGGCCTGTGGATCTTAGGAAACCCAGCTTTTTTTAGAGACCTGAAGCTCCTGGAAGGGTTAGTGCTTTCGATATTGTTGATAAGAGATCATAACGCATGTATTAGTCTCGGCCTTGTCAATCATTTTCAACAACTGAAAAAATCTGATGAAACGACTGTGCTCCCTTTAACGGCTACTACCAAGTGCTAGTTTAGGTTTGGTTTTGTGAACCCAGCTCACAGCAGCAGTTTGGCAGGGGAGGGAGCAATGCCGCTGTTCCACCACCAGACACCACATAAATATGCATTGCAACGAATTCCGCCTCCAAGGGATTTCAAGAACATTCGGTTCCTCCTGGATTTCTCGGTAGCACGAGCACCGCCAACACTGGTGCTGCTCCTGCCCTATCGCTGCC
>NW_009953489.1:212347-224072 GCF_000747805.2 Chaetura pelagica | reverse complement strand
TGCAGCGCCCGAGAGGCGGCCCCGGCGCTGCCAGAGGGCGATTCTGCAAAAGCCTCTGCAGAGAACTGGAGGAGCTACCTGCTAGCGCGGTTCAAAGTTATTTCATTTAAAGGAAGCGTGTTGCAGCATGGAGACTGTTTTTTCTTAATTAATAGAAATATTTTGTTCATTGTGAGTTGGAGTAAAGAAAATGCAGAAACAGGGCAGATTGTAAAAGGAGGAAGGGAAATGTCTTTGGAAAAACGAAGTTTTCTTGATGTGTATGGCTTTGCTAGTAGAAAATATTTTACTTAACTTTTTTATTACTTTAGTTTTCAAGAGAACTTAAAATATATGTCTGCTCCCAGCTGGAATCGTTTCTGTGGAGGCCAGCTCAGTCCTTGCTGAGAGGTGGCAGTTTGTACAAGCAGTAATTGTGTCTCATCTATAGACGTGTCTCTGTATTCTGGTTGAACGTATCCTGAAGGCTTATCTTTTTTTGTAAGCAAGTATTAAAAACCAGTCTTCAATCTGAGAATATTCTGCAAGGAGGTAAAGAACTCTGTCTGCATTTAAAAAATAGGTATTTTATAATGTACACTAGGAATAGAAAAACTGCTTGAAATACTAACATTACATTGTCAAGTTGTTTTAAGCAAATTAGGGAATAAAACTAAAGCTTGAACTGGCTAGCATAGTATTCTGTTACTCTCTGGAAAAAGTAGCTGGTTTGGTCTCCTGGAGTGTTGATTGGTGTATACATTGCAGGACTGATGCTTTGAGGGAAAAAACTGAGGAGTGATGAAGACAGTAAATTTACACAGGTGGTCTTCTGCTGATATGTAGGTGACAGGTTGAAGCTCAGCTGCACTGCAGGCTTTTCAGAGATTCCTAGTCCAAAGAAGTAATTTTAAAATCTGCTGGTTTTCATATTCTGTTTGTTTTACTGACAGTGAACCATTTTGTATTGACAAACATAGAGATTGTTCTTGAAGCAGCTTGAAGGGGTTATATGACAGCTCGGTTCTAAATGTAGTAGTATGTGAGTCACATTCTACATTTACACTTGAGGCATGTCAGTTTGGGGGAATTCACTACCAGGGAGTTGATTACTGTCCCTAGACTTCATTTCACTTGAAAGGTGGGGAAGTGGTGCTATTTCCAGGTTTGGTCCTTCATGTGAAAATGACCGTGAACTTTTGGGAATACATCTCAAGAAGCTCGTTCAAGGATTTGCCTGATTAACATTTAGCTTGTCAAATACCTGAAGCGAGCTGTGAAGGCTGAGGGTGAGCAGAGCTGTGAGGACTCTGGGGAGTCATGAGGGCTCTGTGATGTGAAGGGCTTTCCTCTTCCCTAAGGCTGGCAGTCAAAGGACCTGAAAGCTGTGCTGGGTTTACTAGGTTTGGGCTGTTTCCCAGCTGATGCATCTTGGTCATTGTCTCAGCAGAATTGAGCTGCTCAGTCATGATTTATGTAAGGCAGCATTCACAGGAAAACTGCCATATGCCACCCAGTGTTTTTTAAAAATAAATTAAAATTAATGATTGATTCTTGCCTTAAATTTGAGGATCCCAGGGTAGTTGGTAAATACCTCTTAAGTTTAACAATTGTTTCCAACAGTGAACAGCAAGGATTTGTAAACATGTGAATGTCACTGTACACAGCAGATTACAGGGCTCGACTGCAGAAGGTTTTAGTTATTTGACTTTCCTCCAGTGGGAGCTTGATTCAGTCCCAGCACTAGAAATTAGAGTAAGTTTTAAAGAAATAAGGACATTGTGGTAAAAAGTCCACCATCTTTCTTTTGATTGTTTTGCTGTGATTGTTTATGTGGTTTCATAAATAATGGATTATTTTTCCCAGTCTGCTTTGTTCAGAGACCTTCCTAAGAGAGTCATATTGATACTCTGTTTCTGGGGAAAAAAAATGTAAGGAAGCTTAGAAGCATAATTTCAAAGTTCTGCAGAAGATGCCAGTTTCAGTATTTACAAAGAGGCTGGGCCTCTATTTACTGAAAGGTCTTGGTGGCTTTCTGACTCCTGTGCTCTTTTCTATGTGTAAACACCAGTCACCTTTATGTGAGATAACAGTGAATAATGTGTGTTCCATGGGCTTGTCATCCTTGTCTAGATCTGAAACTGGGGATGGAACACTGAGTTTTGGGGGAGTGGGGGAGAGTTGCCAAGAAGGAGTTGGAAAACAGATCAAAATGGTAAGGAAGGGATTATGTAACCATGATTAAACACTGAGTCATTTACATAGTTCCTCCTGTATATTGTGTTGTGTGAGCAAGCACTGCTGCTTGTTGGACGTAGCTCTGTGCCCAGGTGCCAGCACGTCAGCACAGCATGACACTTGACACAGCTGGGTGGAAAGCACTGTGGTTGGGGTACAGGCTTTCTAGCAGGGATTTATAATAATATTTTCTCAGTTCTGTTTTTCCATAGAAGTACTTTCATTTCAGGGTCCTCCTACTCTTTATAATGCAAATTCTATTTTTGCACCATGTTGAAAATGTGTTTTAAATTCTGTATATATGTGTTACCTGCTGATTAAGTATTCACTCTCAGGTGTGCAGCCCCATCTGTTAAAACTCAGACACATTCCCCCTTATGAAAAACAGAACTTGTCAGAGGAAAGCTGGTTGCTGCACCATGGTTCTTCTGGAATTCCATTGTATTCAATGTGTGCATTATCAAACTGAAAGATGCACAAGTTTAACTTCTTCAGGCAGTTAATGTTGGTCTTTTGTAGTTGCATGTAATTTTCTCATTATTTCTAATGTTAATAGCATGCACATTTCTCTCAAATTCAATTACAATTTTAAAGTAGACATTTTAAATAATTGTATTACTGCTTAAAAGACTATTAGCCTTGTAAGAATACATCTTGATCATGTGGAAATACAAACATTAAAATTGGTGAGCTTCTAGCATGTCATTGTTGAATTGTTGCAAGTATACAAAGTACATGCAGAAAAAAATATTTACAGCACAGGTATCACTTTCCTTACTCACTTTTTAAATTCTGTAAGGTTTTTCTTAAAGTAAGCAAAGTTACAACATCTGAAAAAGCTCAGAATTAAAAGATTGGATTGTACCTGCAACTGTAGAAGATGTTGCTATTCCACCTTTCAGTTAATAAAATTACAGGGAAATATTACTGGCAGAGCCATAAGCCTCATTCTCACTGATGTTGTGTCTGTGCTGCTTTTGTCATTGTTTGAAACAATATGTTGGGTTTTGAAAACTTAATTTGAAGTGGAATATTTTGTAAGAGTGCAGTCAGTCTTTGTTGGGTGATGAATGAGATGATTTTTTGGCAGTTGAAATGCAGAATCTCTCATTTGCTGTTATAAACTCATGCTCAAGTTAGGATTCTGTTGCTATGATTTCATCAAATAACTGGTTACCCTAAAATCATGCTTGAAGTTCTCAATCTATCTCAGCTGGGTACTGTGTGGTTTGTAGCTCTTGCTGTAGTTGATGAGTCCTCTAGGTAGAAGAAATACAACAAAATGTGCTGGCATAGAAACCTGTGGCCTCAGTACAACTTTCAGAAAAGGGAGGAATGAGCTGGGGTAGGAGAAACACAAGTACAGCAGTGGCATGGGCTCCACAGCATGTTGGGCTGAGTTTCAGATGACTCTGCTTAAGTGTTATTTGTTGAAGAAAAAAAGGAAAACGTAGAAGGAAATGGAAAGAGCAGTACTTTACTAAGCAGAATTTCTGATCTTTTTTTTTTTTTTTTTTCCTTGCAGCACGACACTAAATTTGTAATGAAATGGAGTCTGGGTCAAGCTCTTTTCGAGTGGAATTTCCAGATTTTTCTAGCACCATTTTGCAGAAGTTAAATCAGCAGCGCCAGCAAGGACAATTATGTGATGTATCCATTGTAGTTCAGGGCCATCTCTTCAGAGCCCACAAGGCTGTACTTGCAGCTAGTTCACCTTACTTCTGTGATCAGGTTCTCCTGAAGAACAGCAGGCGTATAGTCCTGCCTGATGTGATGAACCCCAGAGTATTTGAAAACATCCTTCTGTCTACCTACACAGGTCGGTTGGTAATGCCTGCTCCAGAAATAGTTAGTTATTTGACAGCAGCAAGTTTCCTTCAGATGTGGCATGTGGTGGATAAATGCACTGAAGTGCTGGAGGGGAACCCAACAGTACTGTGCCAGAAGATGAACCATGGCAGTGATCACCAGTCCCCCAGCAGCAGCAGTTACAATGGCCTTGTGGAAACCTTTGAGCTTGGCTCTGGAGGACAGACGGAATTCCACAAAGTTCAGGAACTAAGGGATGGCGAAAATGAAGAAGAGAGCTCTAAAGATGAGCTGTCGTGTCAACTGACAGAACATGAGTACCTTCCCAGCAATTCTTCAACAGAACATGATAGACTCAGCACTGGAATGACAAGTCAGGATGGTGAAGAAGGAACCAGTGACAGTGCAGAATATCAGTACACCAGACCCATGTATAGCAAACCCAGCATCATGTCTCACAAGCGGTGGGTCCATGTGAAGCCAGAAAGATTTGAACAAGACTGTGAAGGTGTTGATAATCCTTATGATGAACATCAAGTTTCTGAATCCATGAATGCCATTCAGGCAGATCATTCAATCCAATCTTCAGGTGTTGAAGACTTTCATATAGGTGACAAAAAGGTGGAAGCAGAATTTGATGAACAGGCAGATGAAAGTAATTATGATGAACAAGTTGACTTCTATGGCTCTTCTATGGAGGAATTTTCTGGTGAAAGGGCAGACGGAAACCTAAGTGCTCACAGGCAGGATCTTATGATAGCAGCAGGCTATGGTGAAGGCATTGAAATGGCTACAGGAATTAAAGAAGAAACTTCCCTCACTGGATTCTCACATGCTGATAAACTGTATCCTTGCCAGTGTGGTAAGAGCTTCACACACAAAAGCCAGAGAGATCGGCATATGAGTATGCACCTTGGCCTTCGACCTTATGGCTGTGGTGTCTGTGGTAAGAAATTCAAAATGAAACATCATCTTGTAGGTCACATGAAAATTCATACGGGCATAAAACCATATGAGTGTAACATCTGTGGGAAAAGGTTCATGTGGCGGGACAGTTTTCATCGGCACGTGACCTCTTGTACCAAGTCCTATCAAGCTTCTAAAGCTGAGCAGAGTACTACTGAGATGAGCTAAGATATTAGTGCTCACATTTGTTTAGTAGAGCAAGAAAAGTGAATTAATTATGCAAATAATGTCTGGTACTTGCTATTGTAAATTCTCAAAAAACAAGTTCTAATGATAATGCTGGTAGAAGCAGACCAAGCTTTCATTTTATTTTCCACATGACTTCTACAGGTGTTTTATGTGTGAGGTGCAAATGGTTAATCTGAAAGGTGCTTGCAAAACGAGGTCTGTAAGGTCTTTGTGACATTGATTGTGATCACAGCATTATTTAGAAGCCCTGTTGTTTTTCTAAGTCTTCTAAATTCACAGAAAAGCCCAGCTCTAAATTGACCCAAATCCTGTAAATACTTACATGACAGGATTTCAGGTGTCCCTACTTAATGAAAAAGATAACTAGGATAATGCCAGGTTATATGATTCACATATTGCAGAAAAACATTAGAATTCCACCTCAAACTGGAGACTGCAGACATACTTAACATGCATCATTAGATAGTCTACAGCATTAAATAGCCTTTATTGATTAATGAAAGGCTGTGTTAAAGATGGTTTGGCTTTCCTTCGTCTGTCTTCCATTTCTTTATCCATCTTCAGTAAAACATGTGTAGTCCATAATTTTGTGCTAATTTCTATTTAAGAGTCTGTAAAGCACTTAAATATAGTTGAGCACTATATAAACTTCAGTCTGTATAAAGTATAATTTGTCATTGCTCCTCTAGGGTGTATTGCTGTATGGCTCTTGGCTTGACTGGATTTTGATTGCTACGTGGTCAGAGCTTCTAGAAGTGTGTGTAATAAGTATGTCTTGTCAAAAACAAACAAACAAACAAAAGGAACATTTGGAACTTATCCAAAATAATGAAATACTTGAACTGTAGTTTTCTGGTCAGATTTTTGTGGCTTACTACAGTAGCAAGTACCAAACTGTGGATTCAAGAATTGAGTTTTTATTGGTACAAAAACTTCTTTGAGAACTTCTGTCAAGTTTTAGAAACCTGCTTTAGGAAAATGATTTAGTAATTGATAGGTATTTACACTATTAATTCTTTACTCTTTGAATAGTAGGAACTATAATACAGTTTCTTGGTACTGAACTACTGTGACTTGTTACATGTAATCACAAGCGCCAGAGTTGTTTACCTTGTCAAATGAAGCTGCTTGTGGAAAAAAAGTATTAAGTATGGTATTTGGCTCTATTAATGGTACTGCAGAACACGGTACCTAGCTCATGTCTGAAGTCTGGATTTTTCCTGGGAAAGTGGCACTTCTGTTTTATTAGGATGAGGATCTTTATGCTGGGCTCTCATTCTTGGAGACAGAGGGAAGAGTGTTTGTAGTTCTGAGAGATGCTGCCAGCTCTGCAGGTAGAGTGAATGTATCCATTGGTGGCAATAGGACTTTGGGGTTGAAAGCTTAATGCAGTCCTATGCAAAAGCAAATAACCCTTCTTTGTAGTTTACTGAAGCATATTAAAAAAAAGAAAGAGCCTTTAGAGCATACATAGACTGTAATAGAAAGGAAGAGGTGATGTCCAAAACCAGTGCTGGTAACATGGGGAAAAAAGTTAACCGGTATGGAAGGCCTAAGCCTGTCTGGCCCCAGTTTATGTGTTAAGATACTGCAATATGCAGGATAACGTCCTGAAAGAGATGACCCTGTATGGTGAAGCAAAAATCACACAAAGATAATTACTATTTAGATGCTTTTTTCAACTCCCAGTTGAAAATGGTTTCAAGATAGAACCAAACTATCCTGTACATGAATGTCTGGTGCAAGCTGGGGGTTTACTACTTGGTGGGCTGAAATTACTGTAACTTCTTTTCTGACATTCTACTTACAAACTTTAATTTTTTAAGAAGCTCTTAATCTTCTAATGTTTCAGATATTTTTCATATGGAATTTTGTTAAAACAGATATTCCCAAATATGATGAACCCGTTGCTGGCAATGGGCATGAATGGTCACCGCCGCAGAGTTCCTGTTCTTAGCACGTGGTTGAACTCTGCAGTACACCATGGGTGCCAAATATAACCCTTGTAATCAAGGTATCTAAACAGGGATTTGCTCACTAACACTGTAACCTGCTTAATGTATAGAAGCACTTTGTATTTAAAAAAAAACCCCACAACAAACCATATAACTTTATAAGTATGTTTTTTAAACTTAGAAATTATATTCCCTTTATGGTTTGTTTCCACACCTAACACTGTCTTTTTTAATATTAATATAAAATATAATGCTTGCCTGTTTACATGAGTGTAGAGGAAAGGGTTCTTGCACTCAGTGGCCCTATTTTTCCATTCTTCATGGCCTTATACATACAGGGTGTCATTTCTGCAAGTACCATCATCACGTTTGAGGGAAGGTATTCTCATACTCATTTCAAGAATGGTCTTGTATATTACATTAGTTCTCAACCCCTTTCAAATTGTCACTTCAGTGTTGCATAAAAAGGTTAAGGGTGCCTCTTCCCATTCAATGATAAAAAAGGCTGGTCAGAAAAACCATGGTGAAAACCATGGTCAAGCAAAAAATTTTTAAACCCAGACCATCCTACAGAGATGCCAGCGAAACTGTTTCTTTTACCAGTTTGGAATGACTTTTATATGGGACATTTCAGAGTTAAACATTACTCCTATTTGCAGTTAGATTACTGTGAAATAAAGCTTTAAAATAAAATGTACTGCGAGAGACACTTTAAAAGTTTTATAACAGGTCCAGTAGATCATATTATAGAACAATGTCCTTTTTTAATGACTTAGCATGAATAATAACTTTTTAATATTTGCCTATTACTGTTTTTCCCTGTATTATGACATTGTCTTGAAAGTTCAACAGATGTTGCTCCACTGATTCTGTAGCACTTGGCTTTCTGATGCTAATTTACATGAAACCAATTGATATAGGGAAAATGTTGCTAAGATTGTTACAAGATCTAGTTGAGAGGATAAGTTAAAGGAAGCTTGAGATACATGTCTTAAAATCCTTACTTTTGCTTATCACAGGCAAAACAGTTGACTTCTGGTGTTTTTTCCTGAATTTAATTTATTGCCCATTGACAAACTTCTAATCACTGATTCAGGTTTTGGGGGAAAAAGATAACACAAAACTTACTTAATGCTTAAGGAAAAACATCTTTCTTCCCCCTTCCTCAGGCTCAGCTTCAGTGTGACACCTCTCCTCCCTGCCTTTCTGGTCCATTTCCTTTGTTTTCACTGAGAGTTGTGCTCAGTCTGTGCCAGTTCTTGTAGCAAGGTGGCAGATCACACAGGAGGTTGGGCTCATATGTTTACTGGCTTGCCTGACACTCTTCATCTTACTGGGTGTCCTCTGCTACTCTGGGCTGGTCGGTGTCACTCTTCATGGTGACACCAGGCCATAGTCCCTTGAGAGACATGCCTGTTCCAGCTTGGGTCTTCTGTGGGCTCCAGTTACCAGAGAAGTACCTGCTCTGGCATGGCTCAGCTATAGACCAAAGTCCCCTCCAAAGTGAATCTCCTCAGGCTTGGCATGTGTCCTTCTGTGAGTGTTTCTCTGTACATGTTCTCAGCATCTTCTCCCCTTGTTTTCCCAAGAGCAGCTCTTCAGTTTTTCCATGTTTCTTCCCCAGCAGTATCTGCGTCTCCCTTCACCTCTCACCCGCAGCTGCCACTCATCACTGACATTGAAGCAGAGGCACCGTGTGCTCCTCTGGCACAGGCTGAGGATTGTTTCAGTTCAGGCTGGAACCTGTCCTGACTAGCCCAGGGCAGTGGGCAGTCTTTACCACAGGTCCTCTTTGCAGCCCCTGCAGTCTGTGGCCAATGCAGTTGTACATAGTAAAACAATACAGGCAGATGCAGCTTCTGGCGAGCTCTTAATCTTTGCTAATGGAGTGCTCTCATTTAAGATACAGGAAATTATTTTTTGTTTGAGGGGAGGAGGGAGGTGATCCATATATATATATATAATATGGATGCATATGTATATGATAAATTTCACTAATCTTCCCTTAAGCTTCATCACCTTTAATGATATGGCTTAGAAACATTTGTGCATTTTTCTATTGCTCACTCTTGGCTGTAGTAAAGTGAATGTCTTCTGAAAACCAGTATCCTTGTACACATGGGAAGCTTTCATAATTTCCTGCTACTGTGAAGCCATTCCTTGTTCTGTCACTGGTAAGAACACTTAATGATGCTACAGCTGAGTTCCTTTTCATTCCATTTTGTAACTAAGATATTGATTATCATGGAATCCTTGTAACTGCCATTTTGAAAAATTCAACTATTAGCATGTTTAAGATCTCTGACCCTTATGAGGGAGGAGGTTCCTATTTCACACACCACTGTTGGGTTTTTTGTTGTTTTGTGCTTTTCTTAAACAAGACTTTGTTTATTTTATGAATAAGCAGGTAGACTCTAGGAGGTACTGTCAGAACAATGTTTGGTCTTATTTTTTTTTCATCTGAGGAATTTCTGGGGTTGAAAAACTTTGTCCTGTACCAAAAGCAAGGCAGATGGTCAAAGGCTGATGCAGTTGGTTTCTCATTATGAAAAGAATACTTGATGTCCCTGTATCATTGAGCCTGAAAGAATGGAGGCACAGCAGGTCTTGCAACCTCAGCACTTTGGTGTTGGTGCCAGAAAGGTGACCTGTCTCTGAATTATGAGAGCCTACAGCAGTATATTGAGTATTTTGCTCTAACACAATTAGAACCTTTCTCTAAACAACCAAGGAAGGTTGCTTTTTGTCATATAAATGCTTCACTGGGTAGTTAGGCTTCTTTAACTATAACATGTAAACTGTCAGTGCCCTAGGGGAAGATACTGGAAAACAAAATGGTATATTTTTAATGTGATTAAATTGTAAGTTCTGATTTTTGCTTGAAGCCTGTGTCTGTTGATTGCTGCTCCTTTTTTTATTATTCATGGGATTCCATATTTCTTCCAGAAATGTAACTGTTTATGCAAGTGAATCTTCCTTAATGAGCTATAAGATTTTATTCTAGACAAGTCATTTATAATAGTAAATTTGCATAACTTGATATTTTGTGAGATGTTATGCCTGTATTGCAGAGTTTGGATAGTTTTGTCTATAAATATTGCTGTCCTAATTGTACAGCATGGTTTTAATTTAATGTTACTGTTTAATATTTTCTTCTTATAGAAGAGTCCCATGCCCCTTTTTTGTATAAGATGTTTTAATAAATGTTATCTGTCAACTTTGTAAATGTTTTCTTAAGCTTGAATGAAAGGACTGCATGTCTAGTACTAGGTATTTAATATATCACTTTTGCCAAAATGATAAGTACTCAAACAAAAGTACAAATCCAAAAGTTGTTGATATATTACTTTATTAAATATATAAAGAAAAAGTGTGTCTAGTACTGTGTCTTTTTGAGCTATTGAGAACATGCCAGCCTAGCCTAAGAAAACACTAAACTAAAAACTGATGTTTATACCACAGTAAGTTGATGACTTAACGGAATTGTACCTGTTTCTTTGGTGCTAGGTAGTTAGTTCCTTTGTTAGACAAATTTATCACAGGTTTTATTGTAATTGTTTTTTTCCAGAATGGTGGTCTCTAAAAGTTACAATAGAATGTACAGGCTCATAGGAAAGCTCCAGAACACTCCCTTCATAGCAGCAGCAACTGCATGTCCAAAAAGCCTACAGGTAAAATTGAAGTGGGTTAAAAGATAATGTGTAGATGTTTTTCTTGTTTAAATATGAAAGAAATTTCATAGTGTGAAGAAGTAACCAAGATTAAGCTTCCCTTACCTTCCTGTGAGGATTCTTCCTCTCCCTGACTAAATTTTGATATTTTCTTACTGAACAGTTTTCTTTGTCCAACCTGCATCTGTCCAGTCCTCATGGAATGGTCACAGCTGATGCTTCTTACTCAGCAGCTTAGTGCTTCTGTCTGAACAGAAAACGAGCTTGCTCTCCTTTTAAAGCACATTCAGTGAACTCCTGGAGAAATCAGTATGTGTACCACACTACTCAGTCTTCAGCAACTTTAAATGGAATATGGTACAAGCAAATTCATTTCCTAGTCCTGTTGGTTATACCTACTGAATGCATGTAAGAACAAGTCCTGAGTATTCTGCCTGTTCAGAATTAGTCACTTGATTTACATCAGTAAGCAAACAACATTTGTGTGTGCTATTTAATTTGTTATTTGTGGTCAGGATGCTCCCCCAGGTTGCTCTTCATCTCATTACCATTCAGTGCCCAATTTCTGAAGACTGTCTTCAATCTGTTTTATAGGGAAAAGACAAATCTCCAGAAGATACAAGATGTCCAAGGTTAGACCAGGTGGGTATCCTGGCGGTGCTTACCGGCTCCCTGGCGTTTATCAAGCGGTACATGAACTGTACACGAAGCACAAGCATAATGCAGGATAAGCTCAAAAAACCCGTGCTGCTTGCTGAAGCACTTTGTGTAAGTTATAGGGACCGTGTAACACCTACATTCATCCTTAGGAGTTGCCCCCGCAGGCATCGCCTTCTGCTGGAGCTGACACTCCCGCGCGCCTCGGCTGGGGCGCTGGGCTGCCCGGCAGAGCGGGGAGCGGGCCCGGGCCCACGGGCT
>NW_009953489.1:206466-211825 GCF_000747805.2 Chaetura pelagica | reverse complement strand
TGGGTGCTGCCAGAAGCGGGTGGATGGAGCCTTTAGAGCTGCTGCTGTTCCCTTGGAGGAGCTGGGAGTTGTAGTGAAGCCCCAGCTTCTGAAATTGCGACCGCCCTTCAGGATCCCTGCAGGTGTGCATGACACGCAGAATGGGACTAATTTGATTGACAGTGAATTTGGAACAAACCTGAAGAGTCTCAGTAATATGGGAGCGCCTGGTTGCCACGAAAAAAAAGATGACACAGGATTAGCTGTGCTATAGGTCTTACATTTTAGAGAGTCCTCAGTATCTGGAATCGGAATATAGCTGTGAATCATAGAATCTTAGGGGCTGGAAGGGACCTCAAGAGATCATCTAGTCCAACCCCCCTGCCAGAGCAGGGTCACCTAGAGTACATCACACAGGAACTCATCCAGGTGGGTTTTGAATGTCTCCAGTGAGGGAGACTCCACAACCTCCCTGTGCTGCCGAGCCTGAGCACTGAGAGCTGCAAAACTTTCAGGCTGTCAGAAGTAACCAGCTCGAAAAACACTATGAAAATGTGTTTTTCCAGCCACTTTGAATTTACCCAAAAATGTTGCTGATATCTAGAGAATATAGCTACTTAATTGCTTAAAAGAAGCATTGGGGCAAAAAAAGTTACTATTTGATGAAGAGTGATTTAAGATTAAAAAAATAAAAAAGTAGATTAGAATGCATAATCCTCACCTGTTATTACCTTGGTATCAAATTGCTTATTATTTTAATAGCAGAAGGCACAAAAGCCCCCTTCTCTCCCTCTCCACTTCTTCAAGTTCAGAGTGTATGTGTATATATATATATACATATATATCTATGTATCTATAAAGTCTCATCAGTTGGGGTTTATCTATACTGATAGTGGCTTCTCAAAGCAGACATCTGAAAGTTGTCAGATATTCAGAAAATGTGGGCAGTAACTATTTAGAATTACATGAGTATGTTGTGAAATTTGTACACAAAATAGAAGTTTGTGATCCTTACCTGTAAGATCTCTCTGATTTAAACTGTATGTGTATCTTAAGTATGCCCCTTTGTTTTATTTGACACAATACTTTTGTTGATCTTGGTTATCTCCAGTTTGCCTTCTAGGAACTTTTTTTTCCTGTATTCAGAAATACTGCTTTTATAGTAACTTCTAGAGCAAAAATTTAGAGACATTTTGTATTGAGGTTTCTTATCATTGGGTGAAACTTTGTTTATGCATCAATAGTTATTTTATTGTTACTCTTTTAATCACTTCCATACAGGCAAGCAAATGTGAGGAAGACAGTTTGAGAATAAGGGACGAAGGTGGCCCTTGGACTTCAGTTTCACAACTGCTTCCTTTGGATATTTGCTCAAATAAGAGTCTCCTGTTTTGTTTTGGTTTTTTCTATGAAATGCTAAATATGCAGTTCCAATACTTTCCCTATTGCACCATACTAAGCATTGAGAATAAGTTTGTCAGTGTTATCAATGTTAGCCTGTGTGTATGTTTATATATACGTACATATAAATTATTTTCTGTTTTAATTTTAATGTTAAAATCATCCACTCCTTCAAGTGTTTTTCTGCTCATCATGTTGTGAATATTGGTAAGGTAAAAAGAAGTTATTTTCAGTTTTTGTTAGACTGAAGTCTGAATGAGTAAAAAAGTTTCTGTAGAAAGTTTAGGGGTTTAATGTCTTGCTTGCCCATGGAGATGATGGGATTGTGTCCTGCGAGACTTTAAGGAGTGCTTGTCTGAGAGACACAAGTTTTACCCTGGATTTCACTGTGGATCGTTAGTGCTCTGAGTAAGGTGTTGCCTCCCTGCCTGAAGAGGAATAATGACATTGACTTCCACCATAGTGTTCTTATATCTACTGCTAAATATGTCAATGAAATAATTTTCCTAATTACATTTGAGCCTGTACTAGCTGGCTTCAATTTCTGAAACTGGGGTTTTCCTTAATTTTTGTGAAGTAATGTAATGCAGCTTTAAATTATTTTGTAGTCTCCACTACTATGACAGACTCTGTATTTTAGTCTAAAACAAAAGTGAAGCATACTCACTTTCAAAACTGTTTTCCAATGAGTAGTAAGATATGTGCACCTTTTCTTGTGCACATTACTGCAGATAATTCACTATTTCAAGTTTTGGCTAAACTGTCTATATTTCCTTCCATTCCAATGGACACTTTTTAAAACTAAGTTCAAATTTTCCCAAAATTTAACACATCTTGTGAATTAAATCTATAGAGTGATTTGTAAATAGTTAGCATTTGGAGGAAAGAAGATTTGAAATCCTCTCTTCTAAAGAAAGAAATGGCTCTCACAGCCATTTATTTTTGAGAAACATGGTCATTTCCATAAGTTTTACATTACTCTGTTATTAGTCTACTAGTACACTTAGAGTTTCTTTGGATGGCTTTTCAATTGGGAATCAGCTGTACTGTACTGTTGAAAACAGTACTGAGCATAACAACAGTATGGGCAGGAAGTTTGTATGCAACCATAGGTTTGTGTTAGCTGTTTTTAATCATACTGGCAGTTTTATTTACCTTTTAGAGACAAATTTAGTGTTAAACTGAGCTGAAAAGGGTTTTGAGATCACTGTAGGTATAAAAGATGCTACAAATAAAAGTGCATTTTATCCTATTGGAGACGCTGCAACCAAAAAGAAAGTTCATGCTGCAGTGGAACTATTCACAGAGTTTTCTGTTGTGCTGTAGCATCTCTTAGGATCTGCATACCAATTCTGTGTTAAACTTCATCTGAGTCCATAACACTCCCCTGTCTATTCTGAGATACCAACGTTTCAGGTTTCTATGTAGCAATCCCACTAGTTGTACTCTCCAGTGTGTCTAAGTTCAAATGCATTTGAGTGACTCTTTTCATTATCGTGTGTGTGTCTGGAAAAATGTGTAATGCGATTTTAAATGATATAATTGCAATTTTAAATCTATTAAAAAAACAGTAGTATCTTATCTCACTTGGGATAAATATAAAATAATTTATTCTCCTTCTTAATCTTTAAAGTCTGGAGAGTTCTTAAGAAAATGTCCACTTGAATTTAGGAAGAAGTTATGCAAAAAACAATGTTGCATATTTACATAATACTGCTAATATTATAAGTGTGTTGTAGTTCTGCACAGAATTATCTCAATAGTGGGGATAGTAGCTTTTTTCTTCAAGTTTTTTTGTTTGTTTGTTTGTTTTTAGTTGTTTGGGGTTTTTTTTTTATTGTTTCTTTTTTTCCCAGTTGGTGTTTCTGGGTTTGCTTTTATTTTTCAGGAGGAGCCAGATTTTCAGTGAAGCATCAGTGCTGTGTGTCGCACTGTATAAGGCCATCCAAGGGCTCTCTATATGCTAACTTTTAAAAAATAATATAATACTTTACTGTTATGAGAGGTGTACCTTGGTAAAAGATGACACAAGCAGTTTATTCTCTGTGTTCAAAGATTATTTAAAGACTGCTGCAAGACTGTGACATACCTGATTGCAGCTTTTCTTTGCTACAGCTGGCAGTAACGATTCTGGCTGTTGTAATCTGAAGAAAAAGGCAAATGCAAACTGAAAGGAGTGATGAAGATTTTTGCCCTAAAACTTCCATGATAACAGCTGACAGGGTTACGGCCATAGATTGAAATTCTCTGGAATGCAGTGTTGTCTTAAGTTCTCACAGATGGTGAGTGTAGTAAATGCTGAATTCTACACAATTCAAGGGAGGAGTACACTGATTTATGCAAATAAATACCTGTTTCTTTTCTTGTTTGTTTTTTTTTTTCTTTTCTTTTTTCTCTGTATTCTAAGCAGTAAGGTATGGAATATGTATTCTTGGTGTCATGGAGCACTTGTTTCCTTTAGTCTTAATTTTCAGCATGATCCTCTTAACTTCTCTATGTATTTCTGTTTTCAAACACATGCTATAACTGTAATAACTTGTAATGTGTGTTTTTTTCCCAAGGAACCCATGTAGCTGAGCTAACTAAAGAAAATACAAGGGATCTTTTCTCACACCTTTGTGTGACTTAAAACGAGCATAATTGGTATCCTTCACCTGTCTGTGAGAATGCCGAATCATGCATTAGTGAGTGAAGGAAATTAAACAGGTGCAGACTTAGAAGCAGAAACTAATCCAGTGCTGGCAGACACACAGCTTCATCTTGTAGTTATATGATGCTTCCCTGCTGCTACTGTATGATGTCAGTAAAATTACATACCAAATGTGTTTTGTCACCTTCTATTCTTGTCTTTTTAGGTGCAAAAAGAGCATTCTTAAAATATAATTTTAAACATAAGTTTCTTTTGAAACCTAATGAGAAATGTTAAATGCATATCACTATCGTGTTCACAGGTTACTTAAATTAAGAGTTTTCTTTGAAGACGCAGGGTCATCCTCTACTAGTCTATTGGTGTTACAGTCTAAGTTTGTTGTGTGAGGCGATGATGAATAAACATAATGCAGACACAAAGAGGATTGATACGATTGTTCTGAATGTGGCTGGATCTTTTCCTACAGAAATAGACAGGAGGTTAATTTAGTGTCCACTTCTGGCCAGTGCTTTAAAACTTTTAAGTGTTCAGCCAATTTCTTGGACACATAATATCTGGGAAAACCCTAACCACTTTAATCTACTTATGTGGAGGATTGAGAGAGGACCTGTTTATAGGCAGGTGCCCAAAAGTGGGCTTAAATTCTACAAAACTTTAACCTAACATTGCACTATCCTACAGCCAGGGGTGGAAGCTAAAGCAAGACAAAATGCTTTACTTTTTAACAACGAGAGCACCTAATGTTTCTATGAGTTGTCTTAGTTTTCCTTACTCCCCCAGATGCTTGAGCTTGCATAGAACAAATCAAATTGTTTTAATTCTGAACTGCTGTACTGGGGGCTTGGACCTAAAGAGCACAGGTTACCTTTGTATGTGCTGAAATATGGAAGATACTAGATGTGACTTCTGACTAAACATACATGAATTTTTTTTTCTTCTGGTAATTCTATAAAGAATTGTTACGTGATTTAAAGTAGTTATATTCTCATTACTTTAGGAAGGAAAGCTTCCTTTTGATTCTCTGGTTAACTGTAGAGATATTTTTTTCTTTAAAGCATGTAGTGGATATGTCCACAGTTAATCTATGTTTTAGAGTACCTTTCTGCTTCAGTTTAATGCTACTTGCCTCACTCCAAAAGAGGAGAGGTTAGGGAGACTTCAATTTGGACAAAGCTGTTAAAATATGGGAGGTTTCTTATTAGTCTTTTCGAACTGTAGTGATCTTCCAGGACTGTTTCAGAAATGCTTCAACCATAAATCATATTGTCTTGAAAGATCTAGTGGCCTGCCAGCATTGATGAATAATTGAGTATTGTTATAGTATAGTAC
>NW_009953489.1:189390-206000 GCF_000747805.2 Chaetura pelagica | reverse complement strand
TGAACAGTATTTCGGTTGATTCTACTGGAATTTCATTATGGAACTGCTAACTTTATTCTGTATACAAACAAAATAAAACTTATTGTATATGGGAATATAATCTAAAGATTATATTTTATTTTCTAGATAGTGACATTGGAGATTTATGTTAATAAGATCATTCTTCTAACCATTATTCATCAATAAAACATTGCTAGTGCTGCCTGCCTGCTTCTCCAATGTGTATAATGCCCAGATTTTTCCCTTGGTCTTGCCTTCCCGAATTGATGCAATAAAGGTGGGGTGCCCTGGTACTTCCCACAAAAATCACTGCAGTTTTAGTGCTGTTCCTGCTCAGTCCTGCCTTCTCCTGGACATGGTGTTTACTGGCAACCTTGTCCATTCCAGGACCTCTTCAACTTGAGGTTTCGAGTTTGGCTGAAAGCAAAAGAAAGGTTCCTTTCTGCCTTGCTAACCCTTCTTGTTATTTACCCCAGCTTTTTGCAGATATTTTCAAGATCGCAGAAAGCATGTCTTCAAAGGAAGGCTGAGAAAGTTGGAAGAGTAGTCACAAGTGTGCCCTGTAGCTTGTTCACTATATTTTTTGAGAGCAGATGAGTACAGAAACTCATTGTCCACTCCCTTTTGGGCTGTTTGGTGTACGTGATCTGTTTGTTTGCTTTCAAAGCAGTACTGTATATTCCCTTGTTACCTATTTCTGGTTTTTACTGCTTATCTCTCCTACACTGACAGCCAGACTTACAGACCTTTAACTCTGCCATGCTTTCCACTCGCTAGCAGGATTTGTGCTCTTTACTCCTAACATTTTAAGGAAAATAGATTTTCCCCTCAAAAATGATAAAACACCTCTGAGAACAGGGATATAGAATTCCTTATAGATACATCTGCCTATGGAGATAATTAGATGTTCTACCAGAGGTGTAATGTGCAAGGATTGGTGAGGTTTCCTTTCCTCGTGGTGTCCCTTCCTTCTTGCTTCTTGTGCTTCCTCTGGTATGTGTTCACAGCACATTTTCAAGGTGTGGCTGTGTCCTAGGGATTGTGAATTCATCTAGAAATGCTAAGATGCCATGATCAGAACAGAATTATTTTATACATGGTATATATAAAATGTCCATTTTTTTTTCTACTCAGGTGCCTTCTCCTTAATTCATTCCTTCTGTCTGGACTAGTGCTGGTGTTGACAGTTTGCATTGTAATATTTTGTCTAGGCCTAAGTTGTTCTCAATTTTGCTGAGCAAGAGCCCTTAGGGGGAAGTACAGGGAAAGGAGGATGAGCATTTCCTGTGCATGACAAACTTTCTGTACATTCTAGGCACAAAGAGAAGGGCGTATTTTCTGATGGGATTTGAGTGAGGCTTGAGCAAGATTGGTTCATTAGCTCAAGGATCCAAAATGATGCAGAAACAGCAAATTATCACTGCTGGGGACTAGTCTTGTAGTTTGTACACAGTCTCAACCAAGGTAACTTGTCAATTCATGTCACTTTAGGACAACAAAAGCTCTTCCTTCACTTAACAAAGCCTTCACTTAACAAAGAGAAGCTTAATCAGGAATGTCCTGATGTTGCATCTGTGCATAGCTGATAAGCCCTACAGATAAAAGGTCTGGGTTTTGTTGGGTTCACAAGGAAGCCTGCTGCTGGCCTGATGGGGGAAGTTGGCAAACACATCCTAACTGCTGTGGCTTCTGTCTTCCCCGTGGGGTGGATGCATCTGGTAGGGTTCTTTGCACAACGTGCAGGGATGCACTGAATAACAAGGTTGATCTTGCCATTTAATTACTCCACTGTCAGGTTGGGTTTTGTTTGTTGTAATGTTTGATTTCTGACCTATGTCTGACTTGCATCAGCTCACTAGTTCTGAGTGATACTGTATCTTTGTTCACAGAATAAAAGACCTGTCCTGCCAAAGCTATTTTTCTATAGATGGCTGCCATTATACCACATCTGTAACCATCTTTTCATCCTCATTTCCTTCATCAGATGTGAACAAATAAACTGTCTTTTCCTCCAGTTTTTGCATAACAACTCAAATGAAGTCTGGTTTACCCATTTTAATCTGTGACACTTTAGTAATTTACAGAACATGATTAGCAACTCTGTTAACCGAGTTTTGAATGCTCTGTGAGAGTTTTTGTCAGAAAACTAAAGCAGACATAATGTTAGTGAAGATAGGAGGCTGGCTGTGTTGTTTCTTGGCTACAAGTAATTTTCGTTTGTGAAGATTATCAATGTTAGTTTTAAGTGACAGCAGATACAGTTCCAGTTCTTTTAGGATGTTTATCATATTCCTACCTGTTGATTTTGTTTTTAGAGTGGATGAATTTTCATAATTTGATTTAAATTGTTCATATGTCCCATTACAGCATGTAACATAAGACATAAATAGAAAAAAAAAATCCAGTAGTATGTTGTGATACAGTGGACATGCTTCCTGCATCAGAAGTCAATGGATGATGTTGAGATCTGTTTGTTCAATTGGAAGAGCAGGTATGGTGGCAATATTATGTGTTTAGACTTCTGCATTAATAAAAAAAAGAATAGCAATAAAAGTCTGAAGATTCTTGGGCACTTGATTAGAGCCTAGTCTTGGAAATGTAAGGTGATGTCTGCTACAGACACTCTCAAGGGGATAACAATGTGCGTACTTTCTATGATCATACTCTATGAAAAACTGGTAAAGTGCTTTTCCCTAGATCTTCTTTTGAAATTTATACCTTTCTATAAAGCTTCTTGGAATGTCCTTTCTGAGTGCATCAGGCAAGTTTGGTTACCCATGGCTTTTAAGTTAGACTAGAATTTAAATGTCAAATCATTATAGCTAGGAAATCACTGCTGTGTCAGATGAGCTTCAAAGCTCACATCATGATTTATTAAAAAAATATAAAATCACAAAAAGAAATTTTAAAAACATTGAGAGTCCATGGGTGTCTCAAACACTGTTCTTCAAATTCTGCCACTCATATTGACAAAATTATTTGGGAACCTCTGACACACTGGGCAAATAGTTTGGAATTGAGTCCACACCTAAGTTTTTCATTTCACTAAGATTTCCTTATTTTGTGGTTTGAGTATTGGAATACTGATTTTAAATTTTTTAATTATGGAGAATATTTTCTAAGAAGGTAAATGTTTAAACAGAAATGGCACTGTATATTAATCAGAAATGTCT
Organism: Chaetura pelagica; assembly: GCF_000747805.2. Taxonomy (NCBI): domain Eukaryota; kingdom Metazoa; phylum Chordata; class Aves; order Apodiformes; family Apodidae; genus Chaetura; species Chaetura pelagica. The sequence continues at coordinate 202,827 of NW_009953489.1, read as the reverse complement.
ACTGAGAAATGTCATAGTGTATTAATCTCTTCTGAAATAAACTTGATGTATCTAGACCTAAGGAATTGTTTATTTAAATACTTGTTGGTGCGTGTGTATGCACACACACATATGTACATGCCTCTGGCTTTTCTTTAGCATGTTTTTAAACTTCATTAGGTACTTTCCAAAGATCATTCTTGGGCAATCTAACAGTGCCGTTCCCTACAAGTATCAGTGTACTGTCTGGCTTGAAGACCTACTAAAGGTTCTGCAGTTTTTAATTTGCCTAATGGCTATAAAATTAATATTATTTTGGAAGGGTAGGGGTATTATATTGCAATTCTTACCTGAGAGTGAAACTGTGAAGTTCCTTTTAGGATGTAGACTGTCCCAAGGAGCCTGTGATGTGTTATCAGCAATTTGATTTTGAATGTTGCAGAGGGATAATTCAAAATATAGAAACATGTACTTTTTGTATCTTATCAAGTATTTGTACCAACTGTTTTGTTGCAATGCACCTTAAACACATCAATGTGGTGATTTAATTTCAACATGTGCAAACATTTATTTTTTAAATGGAAACCTCTGTGTTCATTCTCAGCTGTAAATCTTCTCATTTTTTTTCAGATTACTCTTTACATCAGTAGAAATGGACAGCAGCAGTTTCATTCAGTTTGATGTGCCTGAGTACAGCAACACTGTTCTGAGCCAGTTAAACGAGCTCCGCTTGCAAGGAAAGCTATGTGACATAATTGTGCACATTCAGGGTCAGCCCTTTCGAGCCCACAAAGCTGTCTTAGCTGCCAGCTCTCCGTATTTCCGTGACCATTCAGCATTAAGCACCATGAGTGGCTTATCAATATCAGTTATTAAAAATCCCAATGTTTTTGAACAGTTGCTTTCTTTTTGTTACACTGGAAGGATGTCCTTGCAGCTGAAGGACGTTGTCAGTTTTCTCACTGCAGCCAGCTTTCTACAGATGCAGTGTGTCATTGATAAATGCACACAGATACTGGAGAGTATTCACTCAAAGATCAGTGTGGGTGATGTTGACTCTGTCACTGTTGGTGCTGAAGAAAATTCAGAAAATCGCAATGGAGTCAAAGACAACAGCTACTTTGCCAACCCCATTGAGATATCTCCCCCCTATTGCTCTCAGGTGCGACAGGCTGCAGCCGGCAGTGACCTTCGGATGGAAACTGCTTCCGGGAAAACTCTGCGTAGTCGTCTGCAAGAAGAAGGGCATTCAGATCGAGGAAGCAGTGGGAGTGTCTCTGAGTATGAGATTCAGATTGAAGGTGATCATGAGCAAGGAGACCTGATAGTAAGGGAAAGTCAGATTGCAGAGGTGAAAGTTAAAATGGAAAAGTCTGACAGGCCAAGCTGCTCTGATAGCTCTTCCCTGGGTGATGACGGATATCATACTGAAATGGTGGATGGAGAGCAGGTAGTGGCAGTAAATGTTGGTTCCTATGGGTCTGTCTTACAACATGTTTATTCATTTACCCATGCCTCGTCACAGGCTACAGGTGTGTCCGAAGCCTTCGGAAGCCTGAGCAATACAAGCCCTTCAGGGTCAATGCTGAGCTGTTTCCGAGGAGGCCGTGCACGCCAAAAACGGGTATCCACTGGTCACTTGCATAGTGATCTTCAGGGCTTGGTGCAAGGGGCTGACAGTGAACCTACGGTGAGTAACCCCAGATATGAAAATAGTCCACGGGAAAGAAATCCAAGAGGTCACTGGTATCCATACAGTGAGAGGCTAATTTGTATTTACTGTGGGAAGTCTTTCAACCAGAAAGGGAGCCTTGACCGACACATGCGATTGCACATGGGAATAACTCCTTTTGTGTGCAAATTTTGTGGGAAGAAGTATACCCGCAAGGACCAGCTCGAGTATCATATTCGTGGTCACACAGATGACAAACCCTTTCGCTGTGAGATCTGTGGCAAATGTTTTCCTTTCCAGGGTACACTAAACCAGCATTTGCGAAAAAATCACCCTGGGGTAACAGAAGTAAGAAACAGAGTTGAGTCCCCAGACAGAACAGAAGCATTTGTGGATCAGAAGGTAGATAATGATGCTTCAGCTTCTGAAGCTATGGATTCGAGTCTGGAAATTCATGCAATGGCTAACACATCTGATTAAAATATTACCTTCTAAGTGCAACACAAACAAGCACATTACTAATGTATTTTTTGAATCTTATTATTTTAGTAATCTTCAGTGTGAGTATAACAGCCTTTTAATTTTCCTGACTTTTAAGCAATCAGTTTTAAACTGTTTCCAGAGAGGGCTCCATAATTATTATTTGTTTTTGAAGGAGGCTGGGTTGTTTGGGTATTTTTTACTTATGATGGTGCTCAAAATGTAAAAAACTATGCTGGGCAAAGGATAGGAAGAGTCTGCTCTGTGTCCCTACTGGTTGATCTGGCAAGACACAAATTCCAGTGGAGAAAGACACTAGAATAAGATTGGAAGCTCTGCTGGGTACACCAAGAAGCTGTAATCTCCCTTATTTTATTTCCTAAATCCTGTTGCTGGTCATGAGTTACACAGCAGTGGAGAGAGAGAATAGCACAGCTTTGATTCCTTCCATGTGTCATGATGGAATCTCTTTGCTTTTAGAAACTGTTTTTGGCAGTTAGTCTGTTTATATATATAAATTAGCTTTATATATATAAAATACTTTTAGTTTTCCTATTCTGGTTGAGGTGAATGTAAAAGTATGTCAAGGTTTATACCATGTACCACTCTTTCAACTGCTAGGTCTCCTCCCTGCTTAGGATTTAGGATTTCAGACTTTGGAGGGATGGTTTTGGTTTTCAAAGAATATTGCTTGGTTTTCATTTTATTAAACTATTACTTTGTGTGCAAAAGTGAGCAAAGTGAATGACCGTGTTTTAATAGCTTTGCTTTATAACATGCAAACCAAATGCCATGAATCTATTAAATTATGGTTAAATTGTTGAGGGGTTTTGTTAGTTGTCTAGAATGCAAGCTGGACAACCTGTGGTGCTGACATTTTATATATATAGAAATAGATATATATATATATAAAAAAAACACACACACACAAAAAAACACAATACAAAAAAAAAAACATAAAAAAAATTAGCAAACCTAAAAGTAGCATTGTGGTTTTAAATGTGTTTTTACTGGCTTCAGAATCTACCTTCATTTTGTACTGTAGAACCACACCAGGTAATTAAATTTAGCTTCATCACTCTTCATGGTTGATTAAAACCTGAGAGAGATGTTGTAGTTTAAACTACAGTATTTCCAAGCAGTGTTTTAATAGGCCTCTTCACAGAGAACTATTTTCAGGTGCACATCGACTTCCTACTTAAAGCTCCAAGTCATATGTCAGCACTTGGAATTTGTACCTTTTTTTGTATAAAAAACCCACAAATACTCTATGGGAATTTTGAGCAATATGTTTGTTATTTCATGTGTGAATATTACAGAATTGCTATGGCTTCCCTACTATTTTCAGTGGTTGTTTTCTGTATAAAGGAACTACCAACAATTTAAAAAATACTGTAAATCTTTTTGTTTCACCAAATGTGTTTTTTAAATATGGTGCTAACTTCATAATTTAGGTCAGTATAATATATAAAATGTGAAACCTCATGGTAACAGTTAAGCAAAAACAAACAAACAAAAAAAAACAAACACAAAAAAAACCCCAACAAAACCACACAAAATAAAACTAACAACACAACAAGAAACAAACAGAAAAAACCCACATCAAGTAAACAAACTGCAACAACAAAAAAACCAATAGCTTGAGAGACCTCAGAAGCATGAACTGGCAAACACTACTGTGTGAAATTCTACCTGATGAACAGAATTAAATTAATCATATGCTTCTTTAACATACAGATTTCATATATTAATTGGGACTTATGTTTGTTTAGCAAATGTTGAAAATGCATCTGCGAACATGTTGTTAAAGTCCTGAAATTTAGACAATAAAAGGTCATTCCTAAATTACAGGAAAGCAAAAAGGTAGGTTTGCTATCTTGTAAAGCTTTTGGCTCCCATGAAGTTGGGGCATATTTGTGCAGTAGCTTTATTAAATACACTATTTCTTAATATTGAAACAATCTGCAATAAGAATTAATTTCACTAAATACAGATTTACAGTATAAACCCCACCTGCTCCATTGGAGCAGTGTCATTTTAATTGAGTACATAATTTGCCTCTTTGTTCTAAAATTGCCTAAATAAAGAGGCAGAGGGTGGGGAGATGTTTCTGTCCTTGAAGCAACAATAGAGCTTTTGTTTCCAGTAAGGGAAAGTATATGTCTGTGTCTAGGGAAAGTAGGCTACATATTTACCCACTTAAAAACATGTTGGTGTTTCTGATGCTGTTTTTTTCCTAAATGTTTGTTTTAATTAATTAAATGGAAAAAAAAAAAAAGGTGTTTTGATAAATTAAGTTTGAGACATGCAAAATCCAAGAAATGTACAGTTATTTTTAACCCTTCATCTTGGACCTGTGCTGTGGTGCCTTTGGTGTGGCTTTTACATGGAAGTATGAATTGAGGATAGCAGGATATGGGTACTAATTTTATATTTCTTGAATTTCTCTGTGTCACAACCTTAACATTATTTAAATTTAGTTCTTTGTATTTGTAAATGTATTTAAATGGTTTGAGTTTACCAAAGAGTGACTTATCCAAAATTGTCTCTGACAAAAACAAACAAAAAAACAACATCACTTTGATTGTACAGGTTCAGGTTCAAAACATTGTAATGGGACTGTTAAGGGGCAGGAAATTATTTTTTTTTTTCTACAAAATCATGATTCAGCAGTGTGCAAGTTCTGCTTGCTCCTGTTTTTTCCCCTCCCCCTGCCAGCAGTGTCAGTAATGATCAAGCCATAGCGCAGGACTGTGAAGTTCAGCAGTGCTGCAAGGGACGAGCAGCAACCATTGTCCAGCATCACACCTATGCTCACAAGTGTGTGATTCTGGTAGAAAACGAGCTTCAAACCTGGCAACAGCAATTCAGTTGTGCCTTGTCACATAGTGGTATGCCAGGATTAACATTGTCATGAAACATGAAGCATTATGTGGTTGAAGTTCATTTCACAAGTCCACCAGAACAGAGTATGCTGTGTTATTTTAAGCAAATTATGGAAGTACTGTACAGTGTCTTGTGTCTGTACAGTTTTAAGTTAGCACAGAGCTGTTACACATTTCATTTACAATAAATGCAGAAGTCAGTAAAATATGTGAAGAAATATTTGACAGCAAAAGAAGTAATGAAATTATATAGGTTGGTTCATAATTGAGTCTCTTCTTAATCTACCTTTTTAATTACAGACAAATGTGAAAACAGTGACAGTGTCCTTTCCTCTAGATGTTTAACCTATTATGACAAACTGTGAAAATAAAGGATTTTTTACCTTTGCTAATGTTTGTGGTTTTTAAACACTTTAGTTTTCTTAATCAGTTATCTTACATATTATTTCTTTTAAACTTGTAAATACATTTAGAAAATAGTTTTGTAAATACTTACAGTATATTAAAAGCTGAGCTTGGTCAATAAGGCCTCAAGATTGGCTCTGCTTTTTTATAGTGTGAAATCTTTCAATAGCATAAAGGATACTGTCAGTTCACTGTTCAGCAGAATATACTGTAGGCCTAAATTGATAGTTCTTAATGCAGTCTTCCCAAGCATGAATTCATGTTCTATGCTGCAGCCTTTGGTTTACTTTCAGATAAAACAGTGAGGCCTCTTAATATATATATATATATATATATATAATTTGCATTTTTGTATTAGTTTACTGTGATTCTTTTATTGTCATTTTTCTAAACAGGTTTCACATGGAACCATTGAAAGGGACTCAAATATGCAACACCTAATCTATTTTCCAAGGGCATTTTACCCTTGAATGGTGCTTTTTGACTGGTCAGGGTTATTTATTAAATTTTATATTTGAAAGTATTTGGGGAATTATGTAAATTCTTTATATGAATCTGTTTATTTCATGAATTGTAAATTTCTTAATACTCAGTGATTGAATTGGAAGTTTAGTAAAGTCATTCAAAATGTTCAAAGTTTATAATCTGTGTGTATTTTACATATTTTAACAAGTGCCAGAATAGTTGTATTTAATATTGTAGATTTAATACTACTTGCACATCCCTGTGACAGCATTAACTTAAGTTACAAAAGTTTACATTTAAAATAAAAAAAGCTAAACAAACAAGTAAGCCTGGGACACGTGTTCCTGTATTTCTTCAGAGGAGTGAAGCAAAGTGTCACTAACTGAGCAGGTTTTGCTTCCAGTTGATGAAGTGGCTCCTGCTGTGTTGGATCCAAAACCTCCTGTCCCTCCATTCACAGATGCTATGAATTCAGCCTTGGACTTGTGTGCAAGCCCCTGGCTGGCTGATTCGAGGTGGAGCTCTTGCACGATTTTAACAGTGTTTGTTTCTGACTGAAAAATTGTATTTTTAAATAACTTTTATTTGTATGGTTGTTTTTCATGATAAATAATTGAACAGTTTGAATGACTTGACTTGGTGTCATTATCTTGCAATATAAACCGTAAACCTCACAACTCCACACTTCATCACCATGTGAAGTAAATGAAGCTAGCTAAGCTGATGCTGTAACAATTAATAACTTGCCATTAAGGATTATTTTATAGCATGAATTTTAAAATATTTATTCAAATGATATTTTACTCTTGTATTCACTTTGTTTTTAGATTTGTGACATGAATATTTCAGTGCTGCTTTATTTTGTTCTGATGAATTTGTTTCTTGCTTGTAAATTGCTTTTTTTATGGTATAAAGTCAATGGGAATTGCTGTTTGTAAATTAAAATGCTTCTAGAGCGAATCTATGGTGTCAGTGTCTACATTGAGATATTTAATTACTAAGGGGCTTGCATTTTAGATGCTTCTCCTGAAGTGTCATAAAAAGTTGCTGTTTAATCCTCATGTACCAATCAAGAATCTTGAGAGACAAACTACTCCTGAAGTTTGTCTTTTTTGTCAGCATTGCTTGTTTAGTTCTGAACAGATGATTCTTTGAGTTTTGAACTCCAGAACTCTGTCCAGCTCTCAAACAAATCAAAATGCAGTGGCAACCAGTGGGACAGGGAGCCCAGGGCAGGCAAGGGCCGTGGAGATCACTTTGCAGCTCTCTTGTTTTGTGCTCTGCCACATGCAGCATCAGGGCTAATGCTGTTCTTGGCACTGATGGGATAGATCTCTTAGCCCACAAGCTTGAATTTAACACCAGTAGCCAATAACTGCTTGGCTGCCCTCAGGCAGCACAGCCTCAGCTCCTCTCATGGACGGGTCTTCAGGTGCCTTTGGAACAAGCTACTTGGAGGAGCTGGCATTGTGTGCCGGCACTTGTTTGCTGAGACAGCCTTACTCTTCCTGGGACAACTGGAATTTTGTAGAAAGAATTTCTGCTTTATATTAATAAAAACACAGCTGATACTATTAGATTTGGTTAAAATTTAACAACATTGTTTCCAGTTTTTCATTGTGTGTGAGACATATGCAAGCAAAGCAATAAAGCTTTAATAATAAAGCGGAATTAAATTTAAAAGTTTTAAACTCACATGGCAGCAAATGCTGTGTTTATATATTGCTAGTGCGGCTGAAGGATATACTTATCTTGACTGGCTCTGGGGTTTTAGGTTCAGAGGATGGGAGTTTGTGTTGGTTGGTCCCTGTGGGCAGATTCAAGGATGACTGTTTTAGCAAAATATTAGTTCAAATGCCCTGGCATGTAACATCTGAAAACTCAAGTAATGCAGAATGGGGTAAGTAAAACATGACTGTCAGGAGAGGAATAAACGTGATGCTGCTTTTTCCTGGAGAGCAGAGAGACAGAACTTCCTATATCCCTCTCCACACCTTTGCTTTTTTTCGTTTCATTCGGGTTGGTAGAATTGATTCATCTTGTCATGTAGCCCTAGAGGTTAGAGATAAGATGCAGCAAGGTTGTGTCCACAGAACTTAGTGCAGTTAACTTTAGAGCCAAGCTACTCACCACTTCCTTCAGAAAATACTCATTTTAAGTTTCTATCCACAGACCAGTGATACGAGCAGCTTTAGCTGGTTCCTGTGCAGATTTGTGAGCTGGGAAGAGTGGAAGCTGACATGATCCTCAACAAATAGGTTTGTTTGCAGCAGGTATCTGAGCACTGGATGTTGGCACAGACTGTTGCACAACCCTGGGCACCTTGTGGAAATTGCTTAGATATGCAAATATACAGAAGGTGCTGCCCTGCAGCATCAGTCACAGGCACCAATACCTTAGCTTAGGGGGAAGTTTCCTCCTTTACATGGCTAGCTGCTTTTCACTTGGTCTAGTCAAGCAAAAGAAGCTTGCTGGATTTTGTTTGGAGTGCTGTGCCAGTACAGTCTAAGTGAGAAGTTCTAGATACATTTACCCTTGAGAACAGATACTGCTGTTAACTTTTTGGGAGTGGTGGGGGAAGGGAAAGTAGGAACATCTTCCACGTTGAAGTGGTACATGTCTGGTGCTTCTGGAAAGGGGGGTTTCAGTAAGAATGGGATGTTTGGTTTTGCACAATCAGAGCAACACAAATGCATCATGTGTGTGCAATAGCATCTGGATAGTGTGCCTTAAGCACATGTGGTACTGTGAATTGTAGAAGTAACTTAGATTGCTAATGAGATAAACTTTTTTTTTTTTTCATTTACAAATTGTATTATTTTGAAAAGCACAAGATTGTAGCACTAGCAAAACGTAAATATGCCTCTCTGGGTAGCAGTAAACTACTGGTGTTGGCTGCCTGTGCCCAAACATAGTGGAGTTTGGTCAAGGGCGTCAGAGAAAAGCTGTACCTTTATTACTGCCCATACTTCATGTCCACTGTGCAAACTGGCCTTTTTTCTAGTTACACAAGAGCTATTTGTGTAGGAGCTAATAATGCTGAGTGGGCATAAGAGATCTCCCCTTCTGCCAAACATCTTAAGTTCCAACATCAGAAAAAAGGGGTAAAATAATATTACGGAATATCTTCTGTATGATGGAGTATAACAGAAAGCTTACAAAGGTAGTACAGAGCTCTGAAAAATCATCTCTACTGCCTGGTGCGATAAATGGGACTTGTCTTCAAGGAAAATGTTTTTATATAATCTCCCCAGAAGTCTTGTACTGCATTAAATAAAAACCAGATTTAGACAGGAGTGGAGAAGGTAAAAGGGTTTTGGTCAGAGGAGCAAGCTGCAGTGACTCACAGTGGACTTTTTCTGGCATTGAAACAAAGGAGGGTTTTGAAGGGTGATTCTTTGAGGCAGTTTTGCAAGGTTGAGGAAGAGTTTATGAGTATGAGGCACAATCATGGTAAGCAGGTAAAGGGCAGTGACCCTGGCCAGATGTAAGTGAAATGTGATTATAAGAAAATAGATATATTGAAGATTAATAGTAAAGCCCTGAGAAGTGAAGATGCGCCATTGCTTTTGGAAGAGGAAACTTGGGAAAAGAATGAAGGGATGTGACCAACGCAACATAACTAGCAAACAGTCTTTGTAGGTTTAGTGAGTCAAAACTTGTCAAGCTAGTCCAATAAAGCAGAAATGCTGATCTTTCAATCAAATATTCACATTGTGTAAAACACAGTGTTTATAACTTCAAAAGCCTTTCATAATGCATCAAAAGACTTCACAGTATCTGAATAGTCTTAATTAAGATTGGTTTATCTTCTTTTATGGAGAGGAAAAATCTTCAGACACACAGATGAGAAGTTCCACTGTACTCAGATACGAGCTGGCATAGGTCACTTGCCTGCGTAAACTGGCTGGTAGCTTCAAAGAACTCCCTTTTTTTCTGTTCTGTCCACATGAAGATTTGGAAATAAGAAATTGTGGTGGTGTATTAACGATTATTTTAAGATTATAAAAATGTCTCTAGAGTATCCAGGATAATTCTACTATTCATTGCACTTAGCAGTTGTAAATTATTCAGGTGTTTCATTAACTCCCTTTTTTCCCAGCTAACCTTACACTCCATTTTTGCTGCATATGTTTCTTAACTTTATCCAGTTCTATCTACAATACACCACTGACCTTGGGTTGTTCATATTTGTTTAGAGTTGCAATCCATGACAATAATTACAGTGCCATAGTACAGTATGCGTGGTTAAACTTCAACTTATCTGCTTGTTTAGAGTTTGTCCCTAATAACTTGGAAAATACTTTTGGCTATTTCAGCAGAGGTGTCCAGTAAAATAATGCTATTGCATAAACTTAAGCAACGTATTTCCAAAGCACTAATTTGATAAAGCCTGGAAAAGGTTTTCCCTAAATCCGTTTCAAGCAATGCTGAAGACAAACACACACACAAAAAGTTTGGTTATTGAAGCTACTTAATAGTTTATAATTTTAAATAACAAACGGAACTTCTTGATCCAAGATAACACCAAGCCTGAACTGCTTATCAGAACTACTTTCATTTGGCTCATTTTTCTTACTTTTGTATATTATGTAACTTGCTTCCCTAAACCATACCTGTAAATTCAGGAGAATAAATATTATAAGCAGAGACTTATCTTTTGTTTTATGGGTATACACCATTCTAAATTTACTCTAGCTATTGCCTATTGATATTCTTGTACTATAAAGATTTACAGAATCTTGCCTGGCTGCTCTAAATCTTCTTTGTGGGAAATGACCATTTATGTAGCAGTCGGCAGAAGGAAAGATGTGACCATTCACATGCTAAATCTTTTGTGGCGATGGGATAAATACCAGAGGACAGTAGAATTAAAAGGCAACAGTAGAACTTCTGACAGAGGTTCTCTCAAAAGCCTTTAAGAGATGTTTTCTCTCTAAATGCAATAATTCTCAATTTAATTACTGACAATTTCAGTGTCAATTTTTACTTATTTGCCTAGGGCCAGTATATCTTGGATGCATTTTGATGGTTTGCTGTTTATAATGCTATTATTAATGCATTTTATAATAATTTATAATCCCCAGTACCAATACTGGGGGGTGAAGGGATTAAGAGCAGCCCTGGGGAGAAGGACTTGGGGGCACTTGTGGATGAAAAGCTGGACACGAGCTGGCAGTGTGCACTTGTGGCCCAGAAAGCCAACCATGTCCTGGGCTGCATCGAAGAAAGAGTGACCAGCAGGTCACTAGAGGGGCTTCTGCTCCTCTACTCCACTCTCATGAGACCCCACCTGGAGCCTGCTGTCCAGCTCTGGAGTCCTCAGCACAGGGAAGATATGGACCTGTTGGAGAGGGTGCAAAGGAGGCCACAAAAATGATCAGGGGGATGGAACACTCTCCTACGAGGAAAGGCTGAAAGTTGGGGTTGTTCCGCCTGGAGAAGAGAAGGCTCTGGGGAGACATCACTGCAGCCTTTCAGTCCTTAAAGGGGGCCTATAAGAAGGGTGGGGACAGACTTTTTAATAGGGCCTGCAGTGACAGGACGGGGTGATGGTTTCAAACTAAAAGAGGGCAAATTCAGAATAGACAGAAGGAAGACTTTTTTTATGCTGAAGGTGGCGAAACACTGGCACGGGTCTCCCAGCCAGGTGGTAGAAGCTCCATCCCTAGAAACTCTCAAGGTCAGGTTGGACGGGGCTCTGAGCAACCTGATCTGGCTGAAGATGCCCTTGCTGACTGCAGGGGGCTTGGAGGAGATGGCCTTTAAAGGTCCCTTCCAACCCCAGCTATTCTGATTCTATGATACTACAAAAGCTCTGGAATACCTCAACTATTTGTGTCTGTGCTGGCACATCTGAATTCAGCATCAAGTGAAAAACACTTGATCGAATACTTGTTAAAAAGGTGCTATAAAACACCACTCTCAGCAAAGTGAGTGACAGATGACAAAGATTTTGTAAAGAAATTACATTAAGAAGGAAAAAAAAAACAAAAAGGGTTAGGATAAAAACCCCATTTCTGTTCAACTAGTCTGTGTGTATTTGCAGACATGTTCCACATTGTGTAACTTTTCATGATGCAAGGTTCCTGAGGGGAAGGAAGAATAGCCAGTGAACAGAACCTATCAAAGAATTTATTTTCGTTCAGCAATAATTATGCAGGAAAAATGGAGTCTGACCCCATGGATGCTGCATTTAACTTACTATATGAAATAGCATATTATAATTGTATTGTGCATAGATCTAGGAAAACTTTAAATCAAATAATAAATCTATTGCCAGTTGAGCTACAGACAGAAACATTTCATTAAAATTTTGAGAAATTATATGCCTAATGGCATTGTGTAAAGTGACAGTATTTGACTATGCATTTTGCCAACCTTTTCAAGTAACTCAACCCTAAATCTGTGTCCGTGCACCTTGTCTTTCCACTAGAGGGTGCTGGCCAATTTTTAAAAATAATTGTTAACGTAGAGGTATTTCAAGGTGCGGTACATAGCAGAAACCTGAAACAGAAACTAAAAGGTTTCCAGTCTTCGTTTATCATAATTCCCTCAACAGGAACAGCTGCTGAGTAATTCCATTCTTAGCAGGGCAATGTTTATATCCAGCGTTTCTGAGGGTGTCCTGCTGTATTACACCAGTTCTATTTGGATCATAGACATGAGCACTTAAAGCATCAGTTTGGGAAGTCTGACTTAGAATCTCATTAATATTAGGAAAAGAACTAGCTTTCAGATTTAGTTAGTTAGTTAGTTAGTTTGTTTTCTGAATCCTTGTAGAAATGTCAGTAGCTACAGATGTATTTTTTTTTTAAGATGATTGTAGCCCATGAACTGCTGTTTTAATGTCCTGGCACAGTGAGACAGGACAGAGTGGAAAACATTTTGCCAGAGAATTCTGTACCCTTGCTTTAGCGGAAGCTGAGCTTTAAGTTTTAGAGGAAAGTGTATGTAGCTCAGCAGTACCGATAGGATACACTCCAGCAAGTGAAGAACAGGTTGTGGGTATGAAATGACTGGATACATATGCAATAATTTCAATTCTTCAGCCATTCAGAAGGTGCAAAATGAAATCCATTTCCATATAGTGAATTTGGCTTTGAGGAGTACATTGGAGTTGTGAGCACCAGCATTCACAAGCAGAACCCAAAAGTTTGATTATTTTTCTAGTTTATTCTCAAAATTAGTTATTTCTACCTTGGAAAAAAAAGGTTTATACATGTTTAATTGTACGTAGTTGGGTGGAAATGTTCTCAGGTACCTCCAGGCCCACAGAGCCCGGGTGAACGGCCTAGGCAGACGTTACTGTTCCTGCCAGCGCCAGGGCCTGACCGCGAACCTGACCCCGGGCCTGGTCTGGCGGTTTCGAGGTGTTCTGTCACGCATCGGGGAAGGCAGGTCCCACTCCCTGCTGCAGCAGGTGATGGGCGGATCAACAGCTCATTCTCCGCCTCTGCGCAAACTCGGCCGCGTCCCCCCAGGCGCGCTGGAACCGATCGGTCGGCGGAGAGGGCGCCGGCTCTGCCAGGAGCCCGGACTGGGGCCACC
>NW_009953489.1:177330-188592 GCF_000747805.2 Chaetura pelagica | reverse complement strand
GGCGCCGGAGCTGCTGCTCGCTGGGCGCCCTCAGTGCTGGTGTGTGGCCAGTTGGTTAGATTTTCAGGGCTTGAAGGCGTTGGTGAAATCACAGAATCCCAGACTGGTCTGGGCTGGAAGGGACATTTAAACATCGTCTAGTTCCACCTCCGTGCCATGGGCAGGGGCACCTCCCACTAGATCAGGTTGCTTCAAGCTCCAGAGCTGTGCTGCTCCAGCCTCGGTCGGCAATGGCAAAGGGTCTTTCGAGGTGTAGGGTAATGGGAGCAGGTGAAAAACTTTTGGATTTAGACACATCCTCTACTGTCATAAATTTGAAAGCTATTTGCATATCATATGAATGATACTGTGCAGACGCTGTTAAGGAGTGTTGCTTGGTTGAGCTCTGTTTTCGGATCACTTCGACTAATGTATGGTCTGTCTTCAGCAGACTTCAGGATGTCTGAGGTTTTGGTGTGTAGTGAGGAGCTGCTGTTGTTGAAATTCTCAGTTGCAGGACCGCAGCAGTCTGTGTAAACCCAGGAAAACTGAACATGTGTAGTCTCTTGCCTTATTTATTACTGGAGAAAAAAAATAAAAATCAATCTGGGTTGGTCCCTCTTGCAGTGTGTAAAGATTTTCCTTGCCTTAAAGACCCTAGCATGGGATGCAGCAGTCTGTGCCCTGTATGCCCAACAAGTGCTGTTAAAGTCAGATTTGTTTTCATGCTGTGCCTACTAATTATTAATGTATCGTCAGGACAGAACTATGGGCCCTTGTTCATTTTCTGTATGTTGTCTGTTCTGCGTGGTGTAGCACCACTGTGAAGAAAAATATTAGAAAACTCTTATTTTAACCAAGTTACTTTGTTATTTTTTCTGTTTATTTACCTTATTTTTGTTAAGGGTCATATCTAGAAATCAAGATGGGCAGTAGTTAAGAGCTTTGCTTTTTGTTCTGTGCAAACTTTATTTCTCTTAGCACATTTCATAGTCAAACTTTACATCTAGATATGATAGTATGAGGGCATTAAGGAGTAATTAAGAAAATGAAATATATTTATTGTGTATATAAATGTAAAATAACTTTAAAGCAAACTTGTATAGGAAGCACAGCTTTTGTCAGACTGAGACTGAGAAACTTGCTCTTTTTTAAAAAGGTCTTTTTTTGACCATATTTGTTATATTTCTGGTCCCATTCAGTGTTTTTTTTTTGTTAACAATTATGAACTTAAATTGTGTTTATTTTCATTTTTTCAGGCTCTTTTGTTAAAGCAATATGTTATACTGACAAAAAGCAGAAGCTCATCATTCTCAAAAATAAGCCCTGCCAAAACCTATGTTTTTTAATTAAACTTCAGTTTTCCACAACATTTCCCTAAAACTTTTATTCTGCAAATTTTTTCTCCCATTTTTCATCATACTTGGTGTATTAGCCTGTATAGAATGAGGGAGGGAGGCAGGGTTTTAATGGCGAGATTGTCCCATTTAAAGATTGTGCATTCTGTGCCTAGGATAATTCAGAAGAGTAACACTTTTTCACCAGCAGCTCAAACTGGAGATGTTTAGAAGCAAAAATGAGTATATAAAAATGGGAGTAGGGAGGAACTAGGTAGCACTTGTATGAAGTGGAATTTTTGAAGAACCATAGATGAAAAAGTAGTAAAAAAATCAGAGCCTGTTCTGGAGGAAGCCTAGCAATACTTTTGTCTATTGCTAGTCAAAATTGGGAAATTCAGTAATGTCTGTATCATAATTTTTTATTTATTTTGTTAAGAGACAGGATATCGTATCGGGTAAGAACTATGAAATATTTTCCAGTTAATAAATGTCAGACGGTATATCCTGAGGATAAACAGTTGAAAAGTCTGGTAACCAGATTTCTTCTGAACTTGTTAAGTACAAGTTGAGATCTCTGGGCTGCCAGTCTGGATTTTGAATACTATGGAGTTCTAGTTTGGAGCTAATAAAAGGCAACTGCTCCATGAAGCTTCTTCCTTAATGTTACCTTGATTATCCATATGAAAAAAACAATAGGGAAAAATACGGTGGGCTTTATTTAATAATATGTTGAAGAACAGAAAAATTGGGGTAGTTAGGCAACACAATTCTGTGAGAAATTTGTCTTGCTAACCAAACGTAACTTCGTAGTTGTATGCAATTGTAGATTGAGCTGACCATTGTAACTAGGTAAGAACTATAAATATATTTACTTAATCAAGCACTCTCATACTATTTCATATTTGGGTTTAAAAAATAATAACATATTATCCCTTTAGTAACAAATTCAACAGATGTTTTACTGTGAACAGAACTAGGAAGATTTTAAGTTCTAAAACATTTGGTGAAAATTATACTAGATTATAATGCACAATTTTTATATCATTTTAAAGAGGAAGATAAAAGTTCTGAGTGCCCCAAAATTAGCAGTAACAAATGTTTTAAGAATATTTGATGAGAGACTTAAAGGGAAAGATCAGATTGAATTGCTTAAATGTAAGATCAAAGAGGGTCTTGAACACAAACGAGAAATGTTTGCTGCAGTCAGTCTCTTCAAGATAAGCAAAAGAGATCTATGGGAACATACAAGTCATCAGAGAAATGGTAGGGATTTTTATGAGAAGGCCAAAGAACAAGTATGCAGTGGGTGTGTATCTTGAACAGTGTATTGTTCTTCTATCCCTATTCTCAAAAGGATGTGAGAAAATTGGAGAAGATACATAGAGGGGTAGTGGGGCTGAAGTGAAGAATATGGTTGACTTAGAAGAAGTAAACTGTAACTTGACTAGGAGCCCTCAGTCTACAGGAGGTGTCTGAGAGAGGTTATGATGTCTTTCTAACACCATGACTTGCTAAGGTGAACAGTAAAGATTGGTTTTTTTACGTGTCATCTTTAATGACTTTTGACTATCAGCAGCATGAGAGAGCTGGAGAAACAGGAAGAATTAATGCTGCCTACTTGAAAAATTCAGGTACACTGAAGACTGCCAGCACAGAGTTTGCCAAGGCGGTTTTTTTCAGATGTATAAAAGTTTTGCTTGAAAAGTTAGTTTTCAAAGCCATCAAGAAAGAAAGGAGAGAGAATAGAGCATTTACACAAACACACACACACACACAAAGCAAAAACTTAATTGCCAGGGAACAAATCTGATTGCTGAAGCTGAGATGGGATATGAACATACATTAAGTATGTCTGTTATTTGGTTGAAATACTTAAGTCGATGCTAACACATTTATAGTTTGTCATTTTGATTCATTGATGAACTAGGATAATTTGCTCCCGTGGGGAGTGCCTGTGTACTCCAAGTTTGGATTAGTTTTGAGTACATGAAGAAACTACTACTTTCCCAGCAAAGGATAGCTTGTTTTGGTGGCATTAGGAATTATATATATTTAAAGACCAGAAGTCATACATTTAAGTGGAGGTTCCTTAACAATAGAAGAATAGAGACTTCAGCAGAGGCACATCAGTAACATCATGTGGTCTGCAGCAATTTTTAACTTTATCAAAGCAGCATGGGCTTTAATAGGATTTTAATGTAATTTTTCACCTGGAAGTATCTATCTTTGAGATTACTTTCTTCTCATTTGATGTATACTTTTCCTAAATAAAGCTGTTATAAAAGTTGGTATAAGGCAAAAGAGGAGAAAAGGGAAGGGCTATGTCTCAAGTGTCACCAAAGCAGTTACCTAAACAGTAATTCTTATTGTTTGTTACTTATGTTTGGTGGAAGAGCTATGGCTTAATTCGGAGACAAGTAGAAAGAAGAATGAATGTGTTTGGTTTTGTGTCCATTCTGCTTTGTTTCTTTACATCTTGAGGGAAATAAAGCAAGAATGAGTAACATTTAATCATTCATAAATCACCTTGAAATCAGTAGTTCAAACCAATAGGTAATCCCTTACTAGCTTGGGCCTCGTGTTGATGGAAGAGTAACAGGTACGTATTTGGAGAATACTTGGTTGTGAAATTCCAAATATGTTGCTCTTCCCTCTGTGATGTATTCTTTAGTTCCTTTGAGTATTGGAATTTCATACCAGTGAAATTAGAATGGGAAACCAGTTGTCAAAGCTGGGAGGGACAGCTAAGAACAAAAATATCAGAGTGCACGTTTTGAGTAAGGAATGCACAGTTTGAGAAGAACTGAGTTATGTAAAAAATGTGAGCATAATCCTGTTTCCTGTTAATTTACAGGAATGTCATGCTTCTAAACAAGAGACAAACTTGCTGAACTCAGCAACTAATTGATGGAGGTGTGCAACAAAATGGGTTGAGTGAGGGCAGAATTACCTTACTCCACTGTAAGTATGCAAGTGTAATTATAAAAGTAGGTATTTTCCTATTTTCACTTACATTTGATCCCAGAGATTACAAAAGTGTCTGCCAGTTCTCTTCTGGAGAACCTGGAGTTGTGTTACGATAGTATTATGCCGTAATACAGCAGATACATATTTATTTTTCCTGTGACTGTTTTATTGAGATTCCACTAAAGATAACTCTCCTGAACATTTATGTAGTCCTTCTAACCTGTTCAAGCTGTCAGACTTGCTTGAAGGGTGATGGCTTTTGAGAAAGGACTTCTGCTGAAGAGAGAGCTGCAGCTCTGTCTTGATGTGGATCAAGATGGTACTGGGTTCTTAACTTGTGTTCTGAGTATTTGTTCTTTGATGGTTTTGTTTTTGTAGTTACCGTTGCTAACCTAGAAATACTTTTCACCAGCAACCAGCAATTTTATGGGTTCCAGCCTAAAGCATTCAGACCTGAAGAACTGGTTGGTTCTGGATAGCAACCATTATTTTATTTGCTTAAATGAATACTCATCAAAGTTTTTGCTTTGGTTCACTTTTGCAGTTTACTGCTCTGTGTTACTCCTAAGCAAGAAAGCAACAGTATTCTTTCAGAACTCATAAGTGCTTTTGCCATGCTGCTATCCTCTTCTGTTCTCTTACACTCTGGTATTTTGAGTCTATCTCTGTCTGTCTTGTTTTATGCTGTTTGCCCATGTCCTGGTAGTTCTGTGTAACTTCTTGTTTTGTTTGTTGTTGTATTGTGCCTCACACAGAGACTCTTGTTTCTTGGTCAGTGATGAAGGGTCCTAGGACCATTGTAAATGGATGTTTCCCACCACAGTGCTCAGCATTAGTTCAGTGAAAAATGGGATTGGGAGGAAATGGGAATTTGTTCCATCCATTTGTCTTCAGTTAAGGCACTTGCGTTTTGTCTTGCTTTTCTTTACCCTCCTTACTGATTGCTGCTGCTGCTGCTCCAATAGTGTGGAAAGGCATGTTGGGCTACTCAAGGAAGAGTATGTCTAGCAGGTTGTAGGATGTGATCCATTCTCTTTATTCAGTACTGGTGAAGCCATATCTGGAGTCCTGAGTCAAGTTCTGGGCTCCCTAGTTCAAGAAAGTGATGGACTTACTGGAAGGAGTCCAACAAAGACCCAGAAAGGTGACTGAGGGACTGGAGCGTCTTTTGTATGAGAAGAGACCAAGAGAGCTGGGGCTGGATAGTCTGAAAGAGAGAAGGCTGGGGGAGATGTAACCAATGTATCAAAGTACTTGGTGAGATGATGTAAAGGAGATGGAGCCAAAATCTTTTCAGTGGTGGCCAGTGAATGGGAGAGGCAATGGACACAAGTTAAAACAGAATAAAGTACATGGAATTCTATCTAAAAACAAGAAATCACTTATGAGAAAGATCAAGTATTGGAATAGGTTATGCAGAGAAGTGGCATCAACCATGGAGATAATAAAAACCTATCCGGATGTGGGCAATTTGCCCTGCTTGAGCAGAGGCATTGGACTTTATCGGATCCAGAGGGCCCTTCCAGCCTCAGTTATTCTGTGAAAATACAATTAAGATCGTGAGTGTTACAGAGTCTGAGAGAGACAGTAGGCTTTCTGAACTATATGCAGGTGAAGTAGTGAAGGAGCATGGTAAATGCTTGTGAATAGCATTTGGTGATAAGGAGGAATATTTTTTGCAGTCTTACATTTACATCTTGATAATTGGAGTATAAGTTAAATCATGGGAAAGGTAGTAATGGTAATCACTGCCTCCTACACTTTGCAGTTCTCTCCCAAAATACTTGCTTTTTCAACCAAAATGTTTTGGCAGAATTAATCCAAGTATGAAAGTAGTTTGGATTTATGGAAACTGCGAGGGATAAAATATTGTCCAGCCCTGAATAAATTCTGTTCTTTAGGACTTGGGGCAGTACAGTGCAGTCTAGCATTGTCTTCTTTCTGAATGACTTTGCATCAATGAAGTTGTGACACTTTTTTTTGGTATTTATTTCCATTCTTTTTCTGTGAAATGCTGTAAAAAATGTTTTTGGAGTAATTGCATAAAAAATTGAAAACCTGGAAAGCACTTTTTCCTATTTTAATTTCTTAATCTATCAAAGCTGAGTGCATATTCTTTTCTGATTTATAATTACATATTTAAACCGAAGATTTAAGCCATTTTGAAAACGAGCCTGTAGTAAGTTAAGAGTCACTGCCACCTGGTGGAAAGTTGAAAACTGAAGTGTTTTAAAACTGATTGCACGTTTGGAGAGGAGAGTCCACAGCTCTTTACAATTGATGCAGATTGAGGCAATACAGTGGCAGCAAAGGATACTAGATTTCCTTTTTTGGAGTAGCTTATAGTAATTATTCTTCATTTAAGTAGAGAACATCATAAAAACATGACCTGAGCTTCGGATGTTGTTTTTAACCTACTGTTAGGTATAATTCAAATTAGTTGTGTTCATAAAACCCAAAGAGTTTGGGGACCTGGATTCTGAAGTTGTTTCTTAAACTTATTATAACAGCTGCTTCTGTCCTCGTGGTGGAACTCATTTGAGCCTATGTGCACTAGAAGGGTGGAAGTAGGGGAGTTGAGACAGCTTTAATAAAATAAATCAGTTTTTAATCTGTTTTTTCCTGGGTTAGACTTGATTCATTGACTGCAATCAGGAGGTGCTGCAAGAATTAGTTTTTCATCCTGTTTGCTCAGGAATGGTGCACGTTATTGAAGAATATTTATTCAATAATTGCAGTTTATGGTCAGCTACATCAATGGGGTTAACATGAGTTAAGACACTTATTGACATTTATAGTGGTTTCAATCTATTGAAGACTGACAGATCTAGTGACCCTAAAACTGGCATACACTTACTTTGCTATTTCTGCTCAACTGGTGTATTTGTGCTGGTAGTATAACAGTGACAGGTATAAGTTGCTGCACTGATTTTTAAAATGCTGTTTCCCTTCGAAAGGTGTGTTGTCATTGGATCATGTCACAGGCCAATATAGGGCTTTATGTAGAAAAATATAAAATTATTTTCATTATTATTAATTAAATATAGTAAGAATTTTCTCAGAAAAGAACGTACATGAAAGTACAAAATTGTTCATGGCATGTTTTATCTATAGGTGGTACTGTTGCCTGAAGAATAATAGTGCATTAGGGATGTTCTGAAACACATCTCTAGTAAACTTTCCAGAGTGGCTTGCAGTGTCACTGCGATGATGAAATAGGTCTAAAATCCTCAGACTTGGAAGGATTTTAATAATTTACTTTAAATTTTTTTTTTAATATTAAAATGATGATATTAAACAAAAGAAATGTGGTTTATCTTGATTTCAGTAAAGCATTTGACACCGTCTCCCACAGCATCCTTGTAGATAAGTTGATCAGGTATGGGTTTGGTGATCAGGAAGTGAGGTGGATTAGGAACTGGTTGAAAGGAAGGAGTCAGAGAGTTGTAGTCAATGGGGAAGAATCTGGTTGGAGGTGTGTGACTAGTGGAGTCCCACAGGGGTCGGTACTGGGACCGATGTTGTTCAACATCTTCATCAACGACCTGGATGAGGGTATAGAATGTACCCTCAGCAAGTTTGCTGATGACACTAAGCTGGGAGGAGTGGCTGACACACCAGAAGGCTGTGCTGCCATTCAGAGAGACTTAGATAGGTTGGAGAGTTGGGCGGGGAGAAACATGATGAAATTCAACAAGGGGAAGTGCAGAGTTTTACATTTGGGGAAGAACAACACCATGTCCCAGTACAGGTTGGGGGCTGAACTGCTGGAGAGTAGTGTAGGTGAAAGAGACCTGGGGGTCCTGGTAGACAGGAGGATGACCATGAGCCAGCAATGTGCCCTTGTGGCCAAGAAGGCCAATGGCATCCTGGGATGCATTAGAAAGGGTGTGATTAGTAGGTCAAGAGAGGTTCTCCTCCCCCTCTATTCTGCATTGGTGAGGCCACATCTGGAGTATTGTGTCCAGTTCTGGGCCCCTCAGTTCAAGAAGGACAGGGAACTGCTTGAAAGAGTCCAGCGCAGAGCTACAAAGATGATGAAGGGAGTGGAACATCTCCCTTATGAGGAAAGGCTGAGGGAGCTGGGTCTCTTTAGCTTGGAGAAAAGGAGACTGAGGGGTGACCTCATCAATGTTTACAAATATGTAAGGGGTGAGTGTCAGGGGGACGGAGTTAGGCTTTTCTCAGTGATAGGACAAGGGGTAATGGGTGTAAATTGGAGCATAGGAGGTTCAAGATGAATATCCGAAAAAATTTTTTTACTGTGAGAGTGACAGAGCACTGGAACAGGCTGCCCAGGGAGGTTGTGGAGTCTCCCTCACTGGAGACATTCAAAACCCACCTGGATGAGTTCCTGTGTGATGTACTCTAGGTGACCCTGCTCTGGCAGGGGGGTTGGACTAGATGATCTTTCGAGGTCCCTTCCAGCCCCTAAGATTCTATGATTCTATGATTCTATGAAACTTAGCGGGAGGAACAAGGGGGTGGTAGAGATATGTAAATAGGTAGGGAGAACAAACAACACATGATTTGAGATACCTTGTTGCTAATTGTCTTTTTATTTAGCAATAATATCAAAAAATGGGACTTTTTTCCCCTCTTATGAGCCTCTGGGCTGAAATGTGATCCTATTTTAATAATATAGTTCTACAGTATGTTGACTGCTAACTGGGCTGTACCAGGTCTGATCAAAAACCTGTCTAGCTCACTATGTTTTCCTCCAGCTAGAAAATAAATAACAGTGGTCATCAGTGGTTGCTTACATGGTTATTTTCATATTTGCTGAGAGCTGTGTGAACAGTGAGTAACTTCCCCAGATTGATCTGCTAGCATTCAGAAGTTAAGGCACAGGGACTTCCTTGTCTGGAGATGGTATCCATGTATAAGAGTCATAGTGACTTACATAACTAGTAATGAGAATTAACTTATGGTCTTTGTTACTGGATTACATGCATATTGCTAACAGAAATGTGAAATTTGCATTTCTGCTTTTAGAGAATGTCATTTTAGTGCCATAGATGACAAAACTTAACAAATGCTTGTGAAATAATGGCTATGGAGATTACTTTTGTGCTCAGCTTTGATGGCAGTGTTTTGTTTTTTCTTTTTGTTTCTTCCATTGTAGTTGTTCTTGCGCTTCCTTCACTTTTGCTTCAGAGGGAACTCCGTGTCTAAATGGGTTTGTTACGTTGGCAAAGAAGAACAGACAGCCTCTGGTGGTATGTGTGTTTGAGTCCTGTTTTATCTACTCGGCTTCTTGCAAGTTGAAGGAATCTTTGAGAAAGCTATGAAAAGAAATTATATGTCATTTTAATGACCTTTTTACCTTTTATTGCCAACATACAGGATCTTTGATAATTTTAAGAATTTCAGAAATTTCTTTCTAATCTTGTTGGAGTGAAATATTGCAAGTATGGGGGAGAAGCTTTTATAATAATTGTTTTAATATCTTTCTATATGTAGTCTGTCAGCCTTTTGGTATAGCAGGCGTAGGAGTTGCTCCAGTGTTAATTTGCAGAGTAATACTTGTGTGGTAGCAGGTATGGTAATACTTAAAATCCTCAGGTAATTTAATAAGAATAAAAACTTTCTTGGATTTGGCTTGAAAGAATAATTGCTCCCTATGACTTTCCTCAAGGCAGCAAAACACATGGGTGTGGAGAGAAGCAGCTTTTCATAGGAGATGTAAATCTTGGAGGAAACCAATGAACATAGGAAAAGACAGTGCAAATTTAATGCTTTTGTTATATTGGAAACATTTGGGGGAAGAATCTCTTTTGGTCCTTTTTTAGAATGAAAGTATCTAATCTTGCAAGCTTTTTCTAAGTACTGCATGTTGAAAAGCAGTAGTATGTTAGTGCTTTTAGTTTCAAATATTAAAGCACTTCTGTCTCTTTGGTTTAGCGAACATTAAAACTTGGAGGAGAACTGAGCTTGGACAGGGTACAAGATCACATATGGGATTTTTCTTTTCCCTTTCAGAGCATTTTTGAGCCCCCGCACACTGGAAAGCCTAGTCAGAAAGGCAGAGACAAGAATATTTTTGTGGCCTTGGATGTAAATGCCACGTTTTAAAGAAATTACATCGTGAACATTGCTTTCCACTTCAGTATGTCTAAGGACTATTAATGGGAGCAACTTCAGGCCTCGAAATACTTTGCAGTCTGTTAATGCTCAAAATATGAGATAACTTCATTAGGACACAAGATAAAGGAAATTGCTTCTTGGCTAGTTTAACTGAGGAGATTCTGGCATTATTTGAAGCACAGTTACTGATTTGTGTCATGCGTGCCCATGAGATCCTGAGAGCAGTTTTTTGCCATGTAAGGCCTTGTATGGATGACCACTGAGGCAAAGACCTCACCTTTCTCAAGGAAGTAAAATAAGAGATTATTTTCACAGCTGCTTGCTTTTCCAGCATTTTCCTGTTTGTGTGGTCAGAGTGTTGTGGGAAGGGGTGAGGACACAATGGGAGTTGTGGCAGTATCCCTGGTTGCACATTTGAGCACTTGCAGATTTTGCTGGAAGAGCAGATGTTTGCTGGAAGAGGAGTTGGTTGCCATGGGCCTTGTACCTTTGTGCTGTGAGCACTGAGGAAACAACCAATTCTGGGTTTTTTTCCTCCATTTAAAGGGGAGCTGACTTGATAATTCAAACAGTTGTTGGTTTTTGTTTGGGCACGCATTTGTACAGAGATACACACAAGTTGCTCTTACTACATGTGAGCATGCTGTATATGAAAAATTTGTCCTGCCTTCCAGCTGCGTGCTTTTAAAGTGTGTGTAAACTTCCTGCAGCACGGCAGGCTCTTAGCGCAGTGACACAGGGCTCTGTGGTGTCTTTATTTTAACCTGTCCTTGGCAGTTGATTTAGGTTTAATTGTTAGAAATAGTCAAGTATTTTAGTTTTAATGCTATGGCGTAGTGCTGATTGTTTAATTTTGGAGGAAAAGTTCTTATTTCTTTTGATGAGGCAG
>NW_009953489.1:143864-177276 GCF_000747805.2 Chaetura pelagica | reverse complement strand
ATGTTTGGTTTCAGCAGCCTCTTCTGTGCAATTTTGTGGGTCTCAACAGTGTTAGCTTTTTTTATGCCTACTTTAACAAGCTGTCACTTAAGGTTCCATTAGGATTCTCACATCTGAATCTTGCAAAGCATTGCTTACCTAGAGGCCAGTCCTGGAATAAGACCTATGAAGAGTGCTAGCAATGGATCACGTTGAACACTGAAACTTCATTAAGGCTGAAAGAGAATCTAGCTCCTAAGATTATCCTGCTTCTGAAATTCTCTCAGAAAGAACAATGAAATTCCTTGTGTTGTTGGGATTTTAAATCTTGTTTATTTATTTGCATGAATACATTTGCTTTACAGGAATTTTATTTTCATCATGTTGTCTCAGCAATACTGGATGAACTGAAACTTCCTACATCCTGGGGGAGAGCATGTATAAGAGGAATGAGCTCATGGCCAGTGTGATGGTCACCTCTGCCACACCAGAGGTACAGTTCTTTGTTTTTTGTTAGCTCCTGTACCAAAATGGAAATTTTGGCTTGTTTCAACTTCACAGAAGCCATTTTCACTACAAGTCACATCAGTCATTTCTCTTACAAATGGTGTAATATTTGAAAACAGAGTAATTGTAGAACACTCCATGGTTCTGAGTGTTCACAACCTATTTTTTTTATTCTTGTTGAAGGTGATTGCTCATTTATATTAGTTTTAAATAGTGTTTGACCTGTAGCTCTGTAAGTTTCAGCAGTTTATTATTGATGAGTTAAGAGCAATGGAACATACAATCTGAAATATTCCAGTTTATTTTTTTTAATGTGCTAGTCTACTAGTAAGAAAGTGCTCTGGAAGATTTTGTTTGTTTTAACCTTTTGTATCCCTTGGAGACAAGGCAGCTTTGTTGTGCTGTTTCCAAAACCTACTATTTCTTAATATTTTCACATGTATTTGTTTTCTGCATTTGACCTAAAATTTATGATTCTGCAGGTAAGTCTACTATTTTTTCTTTGTAGGGTAGTAGCAGCTCAGATTCTCTGGAAGGGCGAAGTTCAGATTATGCCACTAAAAGCTACGATGCAGTTGTATTTGATGTGTTGAAAGTAACTCCTGAGGAGTTTGCTGTAAGTAGAAATGTTACTTTTTTGCATTTAAGCTTGTTAAGGGCCTGGAGGATATTAGAAGTCTTTCTTAAATAAAATGTTTTAAATGAACTTTCAGTGTTCTTGAAAACAAACTTCTGATTATGTAAACTTTAACAAAATAAACATGTCTTGGGTTTTAATCATTCAGTACTTACCTGATGTAGCATTTTTTTATTCTGTGTAAAGCCATTTGAATTTTTTCTGGTGTTGTAGAAGGCCCAGATGTTTGTTAACCACAGTCTTATTACTTTTTTTTAAATTTAATTGAAACCACAAGTGTTCATCTTTCTGCTGGAATATTAGTTTGTCAAAAAAATCAGTTTTTTAAAAGCAGGGAAGAGACTTGTAGGGAGGAAGTAATTTGTATCCCTTAATAATAAGTTTTTAGTACTAAACTGAAAGCAGAACTGCAGTTTTGGCAGAAGTTCAGTTATTGGGCTTGATCCTTTGTTTTTAATTTATATGTCAAGTTGTTGGGAATCAGGAAGGAGTGAGGATGAGAGTTGTTGAGCATAGTTCATTGTTTTCATTAGTATTCAGGGTTTCAAAACGATGTTTTCTTCCTTTGGAAGGATTGCTTAATATGCAGTCACAAAAAAGTCCTGGAGATAGGACTACGTTGTTCCTGTAAGTTTGTCACTTTGGAACAAATTCTGATGAGTCTTTTAAAACACTAATACAGGATACACAGATGAGAGCTGTTAGGTAAAAATATAAAAATACTTGGTTGGCAATTCTGTATCAACTCAGGTAAAAAATGTCCTGATGCTTTCCCTGCTATTCATGGAAGCTCAGATGATCCACAGCTAAGGACTGCCTTCAGAAATGGAGAGAACTACCGTTTAGACAGGCCTATGAAATCACACAGAAACAGGTGTCTAATTTCACCAGAGGAGACTGGATGTTAAGTCCAAAGACAGCACAGAATGTAGTGTATGGCCTACACCAGGAAAAAATTACTTTGTTTTGATCTCAGAACTTGGAGTGCTGCAGGTACTGAAGACCTTCCTGTAGGAGAAGGTGAGGAAGCGTGAGAGAACACAAGGACTTGTTGCCCCTCAGCACAGTGGAGCTTGTGCTGGTGGTCTGTTGGCATGGACAGGGGAGGCCCTGTCCAGGCTGGACAGTTCTGGTCTGTGGAGAAAACACAATGCTGGGACTTCTATTTACTAAAGGGCAGATGTAAATACATGATGGTTCTCTGTACTACATTATTTTAAATTGTATCTTTATTGCAGAGCCAGATTACATTGATGGATATGCCAGTATTTAAAGCTATACAGCCTGAGGTGGGTTTTCTTATACTATCCGTTTACATCCTTGGAAGAGTGTTATATTTTTTTTTTTCTTCAGGTTTTAGTCTTCAACATGAGCTTAAGTATGGATGGAAAGACTCAACATTTTAGAGTTCTGGTTTCCAAGTCTTATCTCAGACGCACAAAAATCCTTTAAACCAAGGACTTCCTGAGACTTCTTTTTCTGCTTTTTGATTGAGCTATTACTAAAAAACACATCTGCGTGTTACTTGGCAAGGGTTCTGAAGCAGACGTGTGATTAACAATTCTTTGCTCTTCAGCAATGGTTACTGTGTTTACATTCTGGATTTCTGTGTAACGTTGTTTAGTCGTTGTTTTTTTGGTTTTTTTTTTAAAGTCCAGGAAATTGCAGTCTCCGTGAACTTCAGGGTTTTCTTACATACTTGATTGGAAAGTTGCTTGTGCATTGAGGAAATTGCATGCATCCTGCCATACAAAAAAATGAAGTGTGATACTAGAACTTGGTAGATTTTAGCAGCTTAAAATAATTCAACAGGGGCATTTTGATAATTTACTTTTATCAGCCGTCCTCTTCAGCTCGAATTTTAAACCTAGACAAATGATTTTACCATGCACAAGATTTTCCATTGTTTTCCATTTCCCTAGCCTTCTGGCAACTGCTTAATGTCCGTAGGTTACTGAACTCTTCCCCTTTTCTGACAAAGTAAATTTTGCTCTCCCTAGTATAGTGACTGAGATTTTTTCCACATAAACATGTAATTTCCAGACTTTTAAGACCAGACGTGCAGCAATTCTGTGGAGAATCTGTGTCTTGACAGAAGCAAATGGGCATTTTTGTCGGCAGAAGGCTTAAATGCTGGATGGTTGAGATACAAAATGTTTGGAACTGGAAGTGCTTTTCCTGGTGCTCACAAAGGAACATGCAGAACATCTTGAAAGTGTGTTTGGCTGACTCTGCCTTTTCATGTGAAGGTTCTCTAAAGTTAATATTCTGCATTTGGAAAGTTGAACACCATTTTGTTTGAAACTGCAATTTGGGGTTCTAAAAGCAGAAGACTGATTTAGAACTGGTGTTATGGAGAACTCATTTTCAGTATGTATATACCTACTACTTGTCAGATCTGAACACAAAGACTGTTACAGATATGTGGTAACTTGAATCTGTAGTTAAAAAGAGCCAGGCTGTCTAAAAATATTTGGAACTGTCTGAAATAACTATTGGGAAGTGGACACTTTCTTTCTGGCTAAATCAAATTTGTAGCTATAATTTCAAATTTGTTTTGATGTATAATTTAATACAGTTTTATTTAGAGAGAAAGCTATTAATCTGCTTTTTAGCTCTTCTGTTTACCTTATACTTCCCACAGGAATTTCTACTAGTAATTTTGCAGTTTAGGTAATTTTTTTTGCCATAGAGCACTGAGATTTTATTATGCATTGAAATGTATTCGTTCTGGTTATGGATTTACTACAGAATTTTAAATTTTTGTTGTTATTTTGAAGCGGCCACCATAATGAAATTAAAATCAAACAAGAGTTCTAACCCCAACTCTCTGACCAGAAAACATTCAGTCTTAGCACTGTTACTGTCCAGCCTTTTTCAAATTATAGATTATTTTAATCTGAATATCACCTACAGATATTTCAAGTTTTTTAAAATTAGTGTACAATTACTGTATACAGTAATATTACAGTTCCAAATTTGTATTCTTCAAATGCTTCTAAATTTTAAAATGTGTTTCTTAGGAACTAGCAAGCTGTGGATGGAATAAGAAAGAAAAACACATCCTCGCTCCAAATATTGTTGCCTTTACTAGGAGGTTTAACCAGGTAAATTATTTGATTACTGTGATGACCAGGTACTTAAGAATATCTTTCTAAATTAAGATGAGGATTTTATAATGGCAATTCCTGTTTTCAGTTGCTTTGTCCACATTTTCATGTTGTTCCTCTAGACCATATTTTCCTAACTACTAGTTTCTAAATTTTTTTGCTGATAGGTCATGGTATAACATTAACAATTCTTCACCTCTTTTCTCTGTGTTTCACCTGCTTAATAATCTTAGTGTTGCCTCATTATATCCAGTGGTAATTTTTTTGGGTAGTTGCAGCTATACAGATGGGAATTCGTGGGATTGGAACTCTTTTCTTTCCTTACCCTGTTTTCTCCCTGGGAAGCATCATAAAAGTGTACAAATATTTGATCTAATAAAGTCTTTTTTTGTAAATAAATTCAGTTATATGTGTTTACTTTATAGGTCAGTTTTTGGGTTGTACGAGAAATATTAACAGCACAGACCTTAAAAATAAGGGCAGAAATATTGAGCCATTTTGTGAAAATAGCTAAAGTAAGTGCAAATTTATTGTACTGTCATTCAAAATCTTACTTCCTTTTTGTTTGTTTCTGCACTACTCCTGTGAACCGTTGTTGGATTACAGAGGGTAATGTTCTTTTTTAGCATATCTGCTATGTTGTACCACATGAATAAGACAAAGGTATGAGGTCTATTGTTACTCTTTTTGCATTGTGCATATTGCCAGTAGGTTTACTTCGCAGTCTTGTGCTTGTGCAGAAGAGAATGTATCTGAATAAGTTCCTGGCACAAATGCATAGTCCAAGTACTTGGGGAGTAGTCAACTTCCAGGTGCTAGGTTGTTCTTAGAAATAAGAGAGTTTGTTTTCTTCCTCTCTTTCAAAAAGCAAAACACTCCCCTCTTTTTATCTTTTTTTTTTTTTCTTCTTTTCTCTCAAAAAAATCCAGATCTTCCTCAAATGTGCCTGAGCAATGAGTAAATCAATCGCTAAAGGATGAATCCAGCTTCTTTTAAGATACATGAAGAACATAACAGCAGTTCTAATTTTTTTGTCTTTCTGAAGCTATGTTCTAGGATAGAGCAGAGCTTTACTCCAAAGAATTATCTCTTAAGAGAGATGAATGTGTTCTGAGCAATTGTCAACACAGAGTGAATTTAAAGTATGTTGAAGTGAGGAAAATTTGTCCTCTAAAGCAGATTACAAAATAAAACATTGTATTAATTCTGAAAGGGTCAGAAGCATCTTTGGTTGGTCTTTTTGGCTTGATTAAATTTTTAATTTCAAAAATTACACTAATTTTCAAGAACAATGCATCCATTAATTTTTTCATATTTTCTGCTCCTGAAGGAAGAGCCTTAGAAAATAACAAATTAAAATTAAGCATAGTTTGTATTCTCACAACTGAAATGCCTATTGTTTTGCGGGGTATATTTGGAAAATTTGCAACTTTTGAAGTGGTCTTAAGAATTTTGCACATTGACAGCATTAGGTAATGTTATCAGCAGTCATTGAAAAAAACTTTGTATTGCATTAAAAAAAAAATTTTTATTAATGCAACTTTGAGATTAATTAATCGTGCTTCTCTTTTCAATGTGCTAAAAGTTACTGTTTTCTTTTTAGAAGCTTCTAGAACTGAATAACCTTCATTCTCTCATGTCTGTGGTGTCAGCGCTGCAAAGTGCACCCATCTTCAGACTGACCAAAACCTGGGCTGTAAGTGGCTCCTTGACTATTGTCTTTTCTATCTGGTTTAAATTGAGAGAACTCTGAATTTTCAAATTGCATGCTCTGGAAGAAGGTTCTTTACACTTTTGTTGTTGTGGTACCAGTAGTGGTCTGTTGCATGTTTCGTGAAAGCAGAGCTTAAATGGCTGCATATTTTTACGTTGCCTCTTTTCCTGTAAGAGTTTTCTATCTGTTCTAGAAGCCACTGATTATGTGCTCAAGAGGACTTTAGTTGATAAGTAATCTTAGAAGACATTCATATAGAGCATGTATCAGTGTCCCATTATCCTAATAATTGAGTATGTCATTAATACATTGCCTAAAAGGAAAGGAAGAACAAAAGACCTATTACAAATATAGAAGTGTTAATTTTATGATAATTGTACAGTGCATTTCAGTTTTCATTTATTTTAGAAATTAAGTGACGATAGTCCCATTTTCAGAAATTTGGTCTGTTGAGGGAAAAATTTCTCATTTAAGTGTAGTGTGAGCTTTGCTGTTTATCTTTAAAGTCGAATACACAGTTAGAATTTAGTCCTGCTCTATAATCATTAAATACACAAAGGATTAAGTAATTCTCATTAATCTAGTATTCCACCCAATGTGGATCATATTAACTGTTCAGAACTGATAAAGGTGGCTGTACTTAACTCTTCTTCCTAAGTTTATTATGTCTTTAAAATGCCTGTAACTTTTTTGTGGTTTTATTGTTCAGAATGAGGCTAGAGTCTAATAAAAATGTAAAAATAATGCCTGCTTTTTTGAGCAGCTCAATGAAGTTGGAACTCAAATAGGGAAAACAGCTCACATGTGAAACTGTGTGAACAATTAATTGCAGGACTTAGACCTAAAGAGGTGTCAAGCTCTCTGTAGGCACAGGAGTTCAACGATACAATACAGTGCAGAGTTAGGGCCTCAAGGAATTCTCAGTGCTGCTTAGGAAGAAAACAGAAAAATTATTCTGAATTTTTTTACGTCTTGTATCTTTTAAGTTACTGTCTATTAACAGCTGTTGTATAGCTGCGATGTTCTGTGCTCCAGCGCTGCAGAGCCTTGGGGTCAGGTTTTTAAGGCAGTTTTACTGGTGATTCCTGTCAAGCTCATCCTGTTCTGAGCAAGACTGAAGGCAACAGCTAACTCATGTGCATCCATTGCAGTATTTCTGCTGCAAGCAGGCTCACAGTTCTCTCTCAGCGGAACAGCCAGGCTTATGAGCTCGGAGCTGAAAGGGTTGGAATTTTCCACGGGAAGAACTGTCTGAAGAAATGCTCTATGGGACAGCTGGCTGTTGTCATACAGCACAACTGCGGGAAGCCAGCGTACAGAGCTGTGGTTCTCCACTCAGACTCTGTTGGCTTTTGATGTCATCTTTAAATTATTGCTGGTGTTTCTAAAAACAGCTGAAACAAAGAATGTGTTTTTATAGCTACAGTTGTGTATTTTGTGTTTACTTTTCAATCTTCTGTGACTTTAGGATCTTTCACATTGATAAATATTTTCTATGATGTTGTGTTAAGTCCAGTAACAGAAAACATATTTAAGTGTCATAGTGATTTACTGTCTTTGGAATTTTTTGCAAAAAGTTCAGTCATACTTTTGATAAGGCACTGTTGAATGTCACAATTTGCATTTAGTTAGAGCATTTTTGATTGCTATTTCTACTTTCAAAGGCAAGATGATTTTTAGCAATTCTGAGGAACTGCAAGAATGTTGGTGGCTGCTTAGTAATGTATATTTTTCCTCTAAAAAATTAATTTTGCTGAAATTATCCCAAACTCTGAGGTAGTGATATGTGGATCCTTGATAAACTGTTCAGAAATAATAATCATATTTGTTCATAGCTTAGGACTTAAGAATCAGGATCCAGCAACCCCCTAGGAATTGTATCAAACTGCGACAAAATCCCATTCCACCCTTACTTCTCCACAAAAGACCTCCTAGGATTCATCATCATACTCACCCCACTACTAACCTTAGCCCTATTCTCCCCCAACCTATTAGGGGACCCCGAAAACTTCACCTCAGCCAATCCCCTAGTAACACCATCCCATATCAAACCAGAATGGTACTTCTTATTCGTGTACGCCATTCTACGCTCAATCCCCAACAAACTTGGAGGAGTACTAGCCCTCACTGCTTCCGTACTAATCCTATTCCTAACCCCATTCCTCCACAAATCTAAGCAACGCACAATATCATTCCGACCCCTATCACAGATCCTATTCTGAACCCTAGTAGCCAATCTATTGATCCCAACCTGAGTAGGAAGCCAACCAGTAGAACACCCATTCATCATCATCAGCCAACTAGCCTCCCTCACCTACTTCACTATCCTCCTGATCCTCTTCCCCCTTATCGGAGCCCTAGAGAACAAGATACTCAACTACTAAAGTACTCTAATAGTTTATAAAAACATTCGTCTTGTAAACCAAAGAATGAAGACTATACCCCTTCTTAGAGTTTTCCTGAACCAAAGATCAGAAAAAAAAGGGCTTAAACCTCTATCTCCAACTCCCAAAGCTGGCATTTTTCATTAATTTTAATTTCATTCTTTTTTTTT
The DNA here is from genome assembly GCF_000747805.2 of Chaetura pelagica. NCBI lineage: Eukaryota > Metazoa > Chordata > Aves > Apodiformes > Apodidae > Chaetura > Chaetura pelagica. Next base: position 168,775 of record NW_009953489.1, on the reverse strand, counting down.
TTCCTTAACAGGTAGCACATTTTCAAATATGCTGGTTTGGGTGATGATGAATTTAATCTTAATTTGACTATGCTTCTCTTTACTGTGGGTTTTTCAACAAGTTATAATTTGTTCTTGTCTTTGTGTGTATGTCTTGTAAAATTTTATTATCTCCATTTTTTTTCTTTGTAGCTTTTGAATCGCAAAGACAAGACCACCTTTGAGAAGTTAGACTATTTACTGTCTAAGGAAGATAATTATAAAAGGACACGAGAGTACATAAGGAGCTTAAAAATGGTCCCTACTATTCCATATTTAGGTGAGTGAACAATTACCTTATTTGTAGCTCATTTCGATTGACAAACACTAATATATCATGTTGTACACCTGTAGAACACTCTATATAGAAGGTATGGTTAATTTAATGTCATAATCACAAAAATTACATCTGTTGGAAATTCTGAGCCATGTAAGTGTCTAGGATCTCTGACTTACAAAAGTTTTGTGCATTACTAACATCTGAAACTACACGTATGTCTTTGTTTACTAGCCTTATGATGTCTTCAGAATTTACAAGAGCGTTAGGTGTAGTCTTAAATATTCAAGGATCTTAAATCACTTTTATGTGGATGTGTAAGCAGTCTAACCAATCAGTAGCTTGTGTTAAGCTAATCAGTGTTAAGTAGACTTTTTAGAATCTTCATTCCTTTGGCTTTTTCATTATTCAGTTGATTTAGTGTGTAGGTGTCAGAAGAAATCCATGACACTTGGTATTGTGCTTATTTTAAATGGTTTGAAAAGAGTTTTTTGTTTGGGTTTTTGTGTTTACCTTTTCCCCCACCCCAAAGCAAGGAGATTCATAAAGGTAAGATCCTTTCCCAACTCATGTGCGAACTGCTTTTGTTTGTTACTGAGAGACTGACAGAGAACATATAAGCCAAGTCTTGGTGAATATGTTGTCCTGGAAAGTCTGATTTAAAAGCTGAAAAGACAGTTTATTAAATTGGAACATAGAGGATATGAACAATTGCTGGAAATACTTTACTTAGTTTATTTGTATTTACAAAGCAGAAGACTGGCATAAATTCAGGACTCCAGAATTTTTATGCATATTTGCACTATTTGTATACAGCTGTCCTGCCAATTAGTCTTTTAAGTTGTCTTTATCCTTCTTTAAAAGAATGAACTTTGAATTCAGGATTGGTTTGATTCTGGTCAAGGTTAAAATCATAAAATGCTGGATCTTTTCTGCTAATCTTCTCTTCAGTGTTGTTTGCATAGGTTCAAAAAGGCTTTGTCTGTATGACTACCGGAGGTCACTGCCATTTACTTGAAGCATGTTCAAAATTGTCCTCTGGGCAGGCTTCTGGTATCATGCAACCTCTTTGCTTTTAGCCTAGGTGACAGCAGTTTTGTTAGTGCTTATTGTTGATGGTTGCTTTTGTAGTGGTTTTGACTTTATGCTGCTATTTAGGTGGGTTTTTTTTGCTGAAGAAGTGTTGGTAGGTTTAATGATTATTGAAAGCAGAATTTTGTTTCTTTCCTATGGGCTTTCTCATTAGATGTGCATAAAATACACCTTTTTCTTTATCTGCATCTGTAATGAACAATGCATAAGTCTGAAGAGCATCCTTAGCTGGAAGTCTGAGGGGAAACAAGGTCCTGTTTTTTCTGATGATGCCTGATTAATTTATGTAGCAATAGGGACCATACATTCTGCGGTGATGAGATACATGCCTGGTAAGAATTGTTCCAGGTATCTTCCTATATTGTGCTCCACCATCAACTGTAATGCTGCTGTGAGCATTCTAATAATGTCTGAGATGTAACTTCCTCTCTGTTTATGTTGTGCAATTGAGATATCTTGACAAGCCCCGTAAGGTTCTAACTCCTGGATCCCTGAGGATTCCAGGACCTGGGTTCAGTGTTGTTGTGGCATGACGGAAGACTTCAGAAAACATTAATGGTAACTAAGCTAGGTCTTAAGCCCCATAGTTTATTACACAACATGAACATGTAGTGGGAGAATTTAAAACACTTTTCCTTCAGAGACTGGGAACAGTTGTTTAAAATTTGTACTTAGTCTGCAAGAAATATTTAAGAACTAAAAAAAAAAAAAAGTATTTGTTCTATTAAGTAAAAAAAAAATGTGTCTGTTTGCTTTCTTTCAGTCTCAGAAACAGTTTTTGGTGATAGTGAGTATGAGATGAAGACTAGATACTGAATTCTAGAGAAAAGGGGTTTTTTAAGACTAGTGTATGGCCACAACGAAACTGTAAATCTGAACAAGTAACCAGGTCTTCACAGGCATATAGGTGTCGAGCAGCCTTCAGAAAGTTAAACTTGGGAAGTTTTTTGTTTATTTTGTGAAGAAACCTCCCTACATATTAATATAATGAACTGTTTCCTGGTTCTATTATGAATTCAGAGTGATACTAAGGTGGAGCTGAAAAGGGTAGATGTTTTAAAGTTACTGAACCTGGATAGTTAGAGCTCAAGAATTCTGCATAGGGTTCCTGGGCCAGAGTTGCTGCCTTTGTATTAGTGACTATCAATGGATTGCACTTCCATGAACTCATGCACCCTCTCTTTAAACATATATAGACTCTTTGCATCCACAGCACCCAGCTCAGAAGGTTTTCCTCAGCTCTCCAGTACCAGATTATTCTGCTTGATTTGAATGTGGCACTTTCAACCTTCACTAGTGTCCTTGTTTGAGCCAGGATTTTACTGATTTTTTTTATTTTTATTTTTTTTTATTATCCCCCCCCCCTTCCTTCAGTAAGCTGTCTTAACTAGCAGAAAGCTAGGACTGATAATGCTGGAATGTTTACGCTATTTCCAGGACTCCAAGGTCATGTCTGTGCCCTGCCAGCTCAAACGCTACCGGGAGATCTATGACCCCCCTGTAGGAGACTGAATTAGACAGACAGCAAAATTGACCAGAGACATTCCATTCCATAGATCTATGTAAGCTCAGAGGAAGCTCAGAGATCACAGAAGACAACTTCCTTCCTACTTCTTTTTCCCTTCTCTTCTGTCTGAGGCTGGCATCCGGGGAGGACTCTGTCCATCCGTCACTGTCGACCCCTAGGCTGGAGCTCTCCTGACCCTCATCACTCTCTTTCTCTTTCCAGCAGCTCTGGGACTTCTCGGGACTGTTCCCATCTCAGGAGATGCTGTGGGAGTTGCTGGGGGTGAGGGGAGGCAATAGGGGTTTGCACATTTCTGAACACATTTGTATATAATTGTATATATTTTCTTTTATCATTAGTGTTTAATTAAAGCTGTGTAGTTTAGTTTTTAATGCAGAGAGTCTCTCTCTTATTCTGTCTCTCCTTTCCTACCTGGGTGGGGAGGGGATCGAGAGCATTGTTGATCCTGAGTCAAACTGTGACAACTAGCTAAACGCTACCTTGTCCTAAAAGCAGATTCTTGAGGCTACTGCTGACTTTATGGACTTCAGTAATCATCTCTTTATCTTCATACTAAATCTGCAGTTACCTCTTTTCCTTGGATTCCTTGCTTATACCTTGTACAGGTGTCACTGACAGTGTTTCAGTTCTGTATCCTTTTTTAGGGGAAGAGAATGCACCCAGACGGCATGCAGAATTCACAATAAAAGCCCATGTTAGATGATACAGTGACTTCAGGAAGTTTTTTGTGTTCTGCTTGATAATTACTTCAAAACTTAGTAGCAGTCAAAACAGCAAGTTGTTTTCAGGAGCTGTTTATTGTAAGCCCAAGATACTGCTTTTACTGGCATTTTTTAATCTTTTTTTTTTATATGGAAAGTCAGGACTTTTTTTTCCCTCTGCACATATCACTGCCTGTAGATATTTCATCTTCTGTCATATTGTCCAGACAGTCTGTCTTGTGAATCCCTGTATCAGCTGTTCTCTTTGCTCCCCTCAATTAGTTAATATCCTCAGATTTTTGCTCCATTGTTCATTCCCATTTGCAGGTCACTTATGAATATGTTGAACAGCATGAATTCCAGCACAGATTCCTGTCATTAACAGTCAGCACTGCTTGTATAAAATATTTCGTATTAAATACATCTGACAGTCACCCCAATTGGGCCATACTTGAAAAAATGTGTTTTAAAATTGGTATGAATTATTGAAACTTCTTTGAAAATAATTTCTTGTTTGAAGGAAAGTTTAGCTTATCAAAAGAGACTATTCAAAGGGAACTTGTTTTAGCAAATAAATCTCTTCTTGGAGGAGACAGTATTAGAGATGGAAGAGCTTCTTTAACCTGCTTAAATGAACAAGTATACTAATAGATCTATGTTAGGAGGATATTGCTATACTAAAGTGTTTTTAGGAAGTTTTTATTACTTAGCTGTAGGTGTATAAGACGTTGAATGTGCATACACAGCATGAACGTTGAAGAGCTCCTAAGTGACTTCTAAGGTAGGCATCTGTATGGTGGGTGTGCTTTCTTCTGGCAAAACTAGTGGTTAGGTGTAGATGTCAGCAGGAGTTTTACTGCCTCAATGCTACAGTTCTAATTCTTAGAGCACTATGGACAGGCTGCAAAGCCAGTAGATGCATTTAGTATTTTCTCCTAAAACTTAATTGTTTTCCGGAGTCCACTAAATAAACCAGTGGAAGATAAAATGTGAATAGTGTTTCAAAATGTTTGGGTTTTCACAGGACTTACAAAAAAATTCTTCCTCCTTGGGATGTGTGGAAATTTAGTACTTTTCTCAGCTGCAAATTGCTGTGCTTTTGATGTTGCAATATTTATACACTTCACACATGTTAATTTGAATTGATTTGAGTCATGAGGCAGTGGTGTGAAGTTAAGTAACTGTCTCTTCTTTTCTGTGAGTAATCTGAACTAAAACAGGATGAAATCTGAACATGTCAAAATAACACTTGTTGCTTTATTAAAGGTTTACAGTATTACAGGACTATTCTAATATATTAAAACCCCTACTTTCAGTTATATACAACACATGCTACATGACATGTCAGTTTAATGTACATCATACCATTGTAAAGAAGTGATGAGGTAATAAGAGATAAAGTGTGCAAGCACATGCACACAAATGCACAGTAAGTATCTTACAGGCTTATTTTACTGAAAAATATATTGAACTTCTAGAGGCTTTTCCTCTGCTTCATATGCATTCTTTTAACTTACTTTTTTCATAGCTGTTGCTGTTTTGAAATGGGTGTTACAACAATCTGTTCTAGAAACCCACTTCAGAATATCGTAGTCTGTATTTCATAGTTGTAACCGACCTCTAAATACAGATAAGTAAATCTGTTTAATAATTTACAGTACTAAGTTATAATTGTGAAATATGGTAAATATAACTTCTCTTGGCTACAGGTAACATCTTTATATAATTTTCATCTACTGGCTAAGTATAGTAAATAGCTTATATGTTGGTATCCATCATTTGCCTGCAAATTTGGATAGTCCTTTTAATTTATATCCAGCCAGTTCTGATTACAGAGGCTACACAGCAGATTATGACTGAAGTCAGGTATAAAATACTGTGACAGTTGTTGTGTAGTATAACATGTTGGCTATACATCACATTGTATCTGTTGTGAAACTGGATTAATTTCCTTATGCAGATATCTGTTTCATTTTTGTAAGAAAAATCGTTAGTGTTTTTAATCTAAAATACTTGAATCAAATGTGAATTCTGATTTATTGGAGCACATTATTAAAATGCTCAAAGTGAAGGGGAAAGATTAGATTTATCATTTAATGGTTTCAGTATCTGCTCTCAAAGTCAATTATGTAATACTAACTTTATTAATGGCAGTTAACAAAGATTAAATTAGAATAATCACACTAATGTACATATACCAGCTACACAGTTCAAAGGATATGATTTCCTGTGTCAAATAATTGCTCATAATAATAATAATAATAATAATAAAACTCTTGCTGTACAGTTTGTAATATTTCCTGTATTTGAGAATATTTATACATAATATAACATACAAAAATATTTAAATGTTGTGGCAGTGTTTTTACCATCCAAACTTAATTTACAGGGAATAAAAATCAGAAAGTTTATCTACAGTCCATATAAACTGCCAGTTCTAGGGGGCTTAACAGAACTACTTTAAGTACCAAGAGGTGTTCTAGATGTTGTGTCATTTCAGTTCCTTAATTTTCCTGGAATGATTCTTGAAAATACAATATACAAGCCCTTACATTTTAGTGATAAATGTACAATATCTTACATTCCTGATTTTTTAGAAGATAATTTCCAGGTAATAACATCATAGCTTTATGTTATTTTTTTTGTTAGAACAAGAAACCAATCTGAGGAAGCAATATTTCAGTGGAATGTGTTGGGGTTTGGTCTTATCATCATCACAACTTTCTTTAGTGAATATGATCCCCCCCGGAACTCAGCCCAGTAAACACCGTCCTGGTAGCGGCTGCGGTAGTGTCCTCCACGGTACCAGACACCGTTGAGATTTGAGTGGGCACATGCGTTGTACCACCATCCTCCCTTCTGGTAGTGGGCACAATTGCCTGCAAGAGGAAGCTCTGATTCAGTCATAGGAGCAAATGAAAAATCTGACAGCAAGCAAAGCACAAAATAATTTTTTGGGAGGGAAGGGTAAAAAAAGGCAAGGCGGTGGCAAGGGCTCGTACCTGTGTACACATCATGGTCCCTGTCCAGCGTGGTGAACTGTTTGCCATTGTGCCAAGTGAAGGAATCTCCCGCGTTGCCATTGTAGCGCCCCAGTCTCAACTTGTAGTGTTCACTCTCTGGCTCCAGTCTGAAGCTGGCGTACTCAGCAAATACTTTTCTTCCTGACCAATCCTCCATTGTTATAAGCAGCTTGTAGTTGCCTTGATTTGTTAACCAATAGATATTTTCTAATCCAAGCCAGTATTCTCCATCAATATTACCAAATCCTTGCTGTAAATGAAGTAGGAGAAACATGTTAATACTGTGCATTGTTTAGTGGTAAATTTGAGTGTGTTCTGAGGTAGAAAACCACAGGAGCTTATTTTCTAGATACTTCCTCTTCTGGAAGGGTAAACACACAAGTTCCTTTTGAAGTGTGTTCTTGGCCAGATCATCCTTTAACTTTACTAATAATTTTTAGAGGGTAGAAAACATTAAACTGCTCACTTGTCCTAACCTTGTATGTCTCCCAGTTCCTGAAGAAGTTGACAGACCCATCCAGCCGCCTCTGGATGACTGTCCAGCCGCCAGGGTCGTGCCGCTGATCACACCAGACCTGCATGAGCCGGTTTGTGTTTTCTGGTTTCACAAGGTAGATGGAGCTTGTATCGTGGCCATCTTCTAGTGCTTGTAGACAGTCTCTCCAGGGTCCTGTGTCAAAACAGAAGGACTCTGCATCAAAATGCAATTAAATATATCTTTAATGAAGGGCAATATTTGAATCAGGTAGCTTTTTACAGTAGATTTGCTTCTGCTGAGTAGTGTGTGGGTTTTTTTCTTCATTAAAGGTACAGCATCCACTAAGTGTTTTCAAACAGATTAATCTCTTGTAACTTTATTTCTGGATATTTCACAATGAATTACTGATAAAGGTAGATTTTTAAAAAAAAAAAGTATTTAAGGCAACTGCACTTAATATTTTGGTTGTACTATGACCACATCGTTAAGTATTAATAGTTTCCTTTAGAAAAACAAATTGATAAGTTCAACTTTGTTTCTGTCTTTGAGAAATTCACCTTTTTAGATCCCCAAAAATGCCATTAGCACAGGGATTAACAATGGAACCAGTTATATAAATTAAGAATGTAGGTGTTGCTGCTGTCACCTTAATAAATGATAACACAAAATAGAAATTCAGATTTGTAATACAGAGTGCTCACTTACATAGGGAGAGAAATCATAGATGAATGAGAAAACTTCTAAAATACTCTGCATTCACAGAAATTACAGATAATGCTGTCCTATTTTCAGAAGTAGAACGTATTTTTTTTCTTGAGTTTAATAGAATCCATAAAAATCTTACTCTTTTTGAAAGTATCTTTCATTCATGATTCTTAAATAAATTTTCTCCAGTGGGAAGATAGCTAGATTTAATTTTAACAAGTCTGAGAAACCTAGATACAACTCAGTCGGGAGTCTATGTTGGTATCTACAGATTAACTCCCCCAGCTGCTTTACTGCTGCCCTCATGTTGCCCAAGTAGAAGAGAGAAGTCAACAAGAATCCTTAGGATTAAAGACCCGTGACTGATTTGCACACATACACAGAGCAGGTGGAAGGTTTGTCACATATTCCCATGAGGAGTCTTACTGAAGCATATGTTGCTATCAAGAGTAATTATTTCATTTACCCTTTTTCATAAATCACTGACTAACACTGGTGATGCTGGGGCAATCCTTGTACTCAGTAAACAAGTTACTAATACATTCGTTTTATAGAAGCAACCTCAGTGTCTCAGGAGGTTATGGGTTTTTTTTTTTGCCTTTTACACTAGTTTATAAAAGTCAGTGTACCAGGAGGCAATCCAAATTTTTGGTTTGTGGCTACACTGTGTTGTTCTTGTTTACTTTGTCATATTTACCGACTGTACCTAGGGTGCTGCTTCTGCACCCTCTCTCTATTTTTGTTGTGGCTAACTGTTTAGATTTCTGGCAATGCAGATGCAGTATTCTGTGACACAGGTGCATGGCTTATTATGAGAGGTGGAAGAACACAAATGTAATGAATGCTGTTAATTTAAATTGCTCTTTTTTGTTTTATCACAATGTGTCTGTAGTGGCACTTACGAAAAACAAAGAACATGTAGATTCTAAGTAATTATTGAAGGAACTCCTAAAATCATCAACCACAGATCATTGATCTTGTCTTCATAAAAATAAATGTATAGTAGTATATGATACAGTATTTGCAGTTTCTTTCTAGACAACTTGGCAACAGTGCTCTACTTTATGATTCTTTTCCCTGTAAGTGCTTTAAGATGAAGATAAACTACTATAAATTCTTCAAAGCAGAGTCTGGTACTACTTTTCCATGACAGGTGATTTATTTATTTATTTATTTTTTGGGGTCAGAAACAAACTTAAAACCTCTTCTACCAACACTTCAGTGTGAGAGAAGCTATTAATGTAACTCTGTTCCATGCATAAAATGTAGCAGTGCTTCACATAATAGCATTTGTCCTGTTGTATGTGGAACTCTACACTGCCATGAATTGTTTCAGAGCTACTTGAATTACTGACCCTGTGGGCTAAACTTCTTGATGTTATAAACTAAAACCCATTGCAGATAAAACACATCTGCTTTTTGCATTGGCATATTGAAGCTTGTAGTTGTTAAGCATTAACGAATGCAGAATTGTTGGGCTTTGGTGTGTTATTGCCCTATGTCCCACCCCAAACCTCTGTGTAATAATAACTTGGGGAAAGGAGTTGTTGCTGTCACAGCAAATCTGTTTCATCTTGAAGTCTCCTGTTGGGCTTTGAGCTTCTTCAGTCAAGTCTAAGGAGCAGTGTTCTTCAGTAGGACTATAAGAATCTTACCTGGAATTCTTATGTTGCTTTGTAGAACGGGGTAACATACAATCGTAATTATTTTGAACAGTCTCTGGTATGGATATGAGGTGACTTAGTGGCTATTTACTGATTTATTTATTTTTTAAATGTTTTTCTGTAGAATTTCATTGTTAATCATAGAATCATAGAATCTTAGGGGCTGGAAGGGACCTCGAAAGATCATCTAGTCCAACCCCCCTGCCAGAGCAGGGTCACCTAGAGTACATCACACAGGAACGCATCCAGGCGGGTTTTGAATGTCTCCAGTGAGGGAGACTCCACAACCTCCCTGGGCAGCCTGTCCCAGGGCTCTGTCACTCTTACAGTAAAAAAATTTTTTCGGATATTCACCTTGAACCTCCTATGCTCCAATTTACACCCATTACCCCTTGTCCTATCACTGGTCATCACTGAGAAAAGCCTAACTCCGTCCCCCTGACACTCACCCCTTACATATTTGTAAACATTGATGAGGTCACCCCTCAGTCTCCTTTTCTCCAAGCTAAAGAGACCCAGCTCCCTAAGCCTTTCTTCATAAGGGAGATGTTCCACTCCCTTCATCATCTTTGTAGCTCTGCGCTGGACTCTTTCAAGCAGTTCCCTGTCCTTCTTGAACCGAGGGGCCCAGAACTGGACACAATACTCCAGATGTGGCCTCACCAATGCAGAATAGAGGGGGAGGAGAACCTCTCTTGACCTACTATCCACACCCTTTCTAATGCACCCCAGGATGCCATTGGCCTTCTTGGCCACAAGGGCACATTGCTGGCTCATGGTCATCCTCCTGTCTACCAGGACCCCCAGGTCTCTTTCACCTACACTACTCTCCAGCAGTTCAGCCCCAACCTGTACTGGGACATGGTGTTATTCTTCCCCAGATGCAAAACTCTACACTTCCCCTTGTTGAATTTCATCATGTTTCTCCCTGCCCAACTCTCCAGCCTAAGTCTCTCTGAATGGCAGCACAGCCTTCTGGTGTGTCAGCCACTCCTCCCAGCTTAGTGTCATCAGCAAACTTGCTGAGGGTACATTCTATACCCTCATCCAGGTCGTTGATGAAGATGTTGAACAACACCGGTCCCAGTACCGACCCCTGAGGGACTCCACTAGTCACACACCTCCAACCAGATTCTTCCCCATTGACTACAACTCTCTGACTCCTTCCTTTCAACCAGTTCCTGATCCACCTCACTACCTGATCACCAAACTCATACTTGATCAACATGTTCATGATCAGTACATGTTCAGTCTTTTGCAGACAAACTTACCCATCTTACTCTTTTGGTTATGAGTGGGAAACAAAAATCCACAAATAAATTTTTGAAGTAAATTATTTATGGATAAAATTGAAAACACTTCTGTGCAGAATCAATACCAATACCTTGCAGAGATATTAATTAGTCTATTATAAAGTGTGTATTTCTAAAATTACTTTATATCCAATTATGATGTTGACATTTTACAATGCATGCTTTCTATTTCTTCTTACTAGGAGACTGAGGTTCTTTAATTTACATCAGGGTTTTATGATTCATTCCCAATGTCACCAGCTTTTCTCTTAGAAACAACAGACTGTGTCTCCGTTTAAATATCTAATGCTTCAAATATGTGTAATACTTTTTTAACAAGGTGCTGATCTATGCTTTGCCTCTCAAATCTGGCACAGTGGTTTTTGTTATTGGCTAGCTGTTTTGGCTTATCTTTGTGAATATGGAGAAAACACTTGGTTGTAAATTTTAAATCACACTACACAGTGAATCCATAAGAGCAGGTGGGGAGACACACTTCAGATGTGCCAAAGAAATACTCCTAAATGGCTGTCTTGTTTTAGATCATAGGGACAATAGTGTTCTGTTCTGAAGCACCTTCCTCTGAGTGTAGGCATCAGGGTCCAGTATCCTAGTACTGTAAAAAGCCATCACCTAAAGGGTCGCTGCTCTGAAAATTTTAAATTACAGTAACTTATGATGTAGGTTGCTTCAAAAATACACATGTAGAAAGATGTTGAGAACTTATAAAGTGATTTGTGTAGAACTCTCAGAGTTTGTTGAAGTTATTTCTGTAGCCATTATTAGCCTCACCAATTCAGATTCCTGGTTTTTGACTGAGGTAAATGTGATTGGGCCAGTTATATTATTGGTTGTCCAGCATTAACCCATATTGCCCTTCTTTTGAAAAAAAATTGGGCAGCAATTATGTAAACTTCCTCTATAGCATATGTGCTGCTGCTGGGGATAGAAGGACAGTTCTTTTATTAGCTCTGTCTGGTAATTAGTGTTTTTATAATAATAAAATGTAAACCCTCCTTCTGAAGTATTAGCTTGCATTACAAGCAAGGATCATCTTATCTTTCCTTGAAAACGTGACAGCATCCTGACTTTCATATAGATAGTTAAACGTGTTTGTGATAGCGGATGGACACTGTTCAGATTACAGAGGTGCACTCCTCAAAGTTCTGCTTGACTCCCTAGAAGTGATTTTATCAAAACTATCGTTGTATAATGGTTTGGGTTGGAAGAAGTACAAAAATACTCCCCTTAGTAGTGGATGCATAGGATAGAGGCACAGCTGTATAATGAAGAGACCACACGTTTATGTTACATAAAGACCAGATTATATTTTCATATCTGATTGTATGAGATTTATTATATTGCTTTGGACTTGCACCCATCTGTGCCAAGTTGAAGAATGTCAAATAAGTTTTTTTAATTGTGTCTGTAATTTTGCTAACCCTAACCACATGATTACTGTTCTCAACTCTGTCTTTTTGTCTTGCAGCTCCTTAATTTCTGTCTTCTACTTCTGTCTTTCACTAATTCTGTTTGGTTTCTTAAAAAATGTCTCTAACAGTATTCCATTTCTTGACCTTAACTTGAACAATTAAGTTGAAATAAAATATTGTCTAATTTTTTTTGTTAATGTGTAATGAAAACAAAAAAGGAGGGGAGTGGCTAGGATTATCATAGAATCATCAGATGCTTTGGGTTGGAAGGGACCTTTAAAGGCCATCTCCTCCAAGCCCCCTGCAGTCAGCAGGGGCATCTTCAGCCAGATCAGGTTGCTCAGAGCCCCGTCCAACCTGACCTTGAGAGTTTCTAGGGATGGAGCTTCTACCACCTGGAGACCCGTGCCAGTGTTTCGCCACCTTCAGCATAAAAAAAGTCTTCCTTCTGTCTATTCTGAATTTGCCCTCTTTTAGTTTGAAACCATCACCCCCTGTCCTGTCACTGCAGGCCCTATTAAAAAGTCTGTCCCCACCCTTCTTATAGGCCCCCTTTAAGGACTGAAAGGCTGCAGTGATGTCTCCCCAGAGCCTTCTCTTCTCCAGGCTGAACAACCCCAACTTTCAGCCTTTCCTCATAGGAGAGTGTTCCATCCTCCTGATTGTTCTCATCTCCATTGTGCAGTCATGCAGGCCACAGTTCTCAAGAAAGGAAAGTGAAAAGTAAAGCAGAGAAAATGAATTTGAATATAACAGACTTAGTAAATTTAGAGTGTGCAGAGGGAAATGCTTTAAACAGTTAGTCCAAGTGAACGGTTTACAGGTTTCTTAAAAAGTCTGAGGACATTGCAATGGATTTTACTGTTGTAGAACGTGGCTGGGGAAAAATGGTAAGAAACTGACCTGGCTAAATCAGGACCCTTCCATTGGCTTTGAAAAAAATGAAGAAAGCTCAAAGTAGATGCTAGCTGGTTGTTTGTAGGTTTTGTTTGTTTAACAAATCAACAACAGTGTGGACAAAATGTGCAGAATAAAATAAAACTATTGAGAATAGTAAGGCTGCAGAAAGTCTCTAGTCAAGTGACAATATTTGCCTTTGAGAGGAAGGACAGCTATCAACAGATTAAATTGAGAAGGCATTTAATATTTTTCTTCCATTTTTGTTTCAGTTTTCATTGCACAGGTTGTCTATGATGATTACTACACTGAGGTGCTTTGACAAAAGCCCAGTGGCTGGGCAGTTGTGAGCAGTGAGTTTTATGGGGTATGTGGCTTGTAGATTGTGAGTTATGGGGGTTGGGAGGTGTGTGGCTTTGTGGGTTTTTCCTAGTTCATTCCAGACACCTGGCTGAAGCATCATTTACAGCATTCACTGTGGGGAGGGATTTTGTTTGAGATGTGCATTGTGAGTGAGGAATGTTCTCGAGGATGAGGAAAAGGTATTAAAGTGTTCCTTCCTTGCCTAAAAAGAAAGGTGGGGAGAGGGGAGGAGGGTACCCTGGAAATGAAAGGTTAAATAGCTTAGCTTCAGTTGTTGGAAAGTTGCTTGAACAAATCAAACTGCTGCAAATGAGAAAATAAGGAGAGGAATAATATTAGAATAGATTTGTGCAGAAGAAACATTAAACTTCTTTTTCTGATAAATTATGTAGATAAGGGAAAAGTAGCAGTTATCAAATCTTATCTTATGGTCACGGACTTTGGAAGGGATCTCTGGAGATGAACATGAAAAATAGCTGGATAAGTAGCACTTCTTCAGACAAAGATTTAGGCATTCTGCAATGTTGCAGGTTGGTCATGAGTCAGTGCTTGACTTTGCAAAAACAAAAATGCTGTAACTGGGTAGATTAACAGAAGTACAGTGCACTTGGGGTTACTTTTATTCTGCTGTGCAATGGTGAAGCCTCAGCTCCAGTTTCGGTACTTAAAAGTACAAGGGGGGTGTGAACCAATTAATGAGTTTTCAGAAGAGTGTACCAGGGAGGAGAAAGGTCTTAAAAGAACACTTTAAAAATATTACACTTGCCCAAAGATAGGGAAATACTGTACTAAGCTTGACTGTACTTTGAGATCAGAGTCAATATGTAATTATTAAAGAGGCCATCCTGTAACGTATTGTTCCTAAGAAATTGCAATAGACCTAATTTTCTCCTAATTTTTATTTGATTATTTCATATGGAATATGTTGCAGATGGCCTTGAAATACAGTCTGAGTGCAGTTCATGTGCCTTATTCTCTTTCAAGTGTAAGTTTCAGATGTCTGTGGGTCCCTTGTTTTCTTTATCATGTAGATCAAATGATCTGTAATGTGATTTAAGATGTTTCTAACTTGCTTATGGCAGAACTCTTTACACAGTCCTCAGTAACAGTCTAATATCTCTTACAGTTCCACCACTTGGTTCCCTTTGCTGCTGTCTTAGAGCCCGAGTGCTCTGCATGGGGTACAGAGTAAATACATATTCCTTTTTGAGTTACAAAAGCACCAAAAATTATCACATGCTAGATCAACAGACTTGCAAAACCTTCATAAATGCTTACACAAAAAGTGTAAAACGCTTCAGGTTGCCATGATTTATAGCAGTTTGGTCTTGGGCACAAGTAAAGAAAATATACATGATTGACTGTTGATTATTAAGATATTTCTGCAGCTCCTTTAACTCATACATCTCATATAAATGGTGTATTTGTCTTGGCAAAGTAACATGAGCAAACTCTGTGGGGCTAGGATGTGAATCTGTTAGACATTCAGAATTATTTTTTTTGCTTTCTTTCTGTGTTTGTACTACAACATTTAAATATAAAATTATGCAAGGTAGATACCACAGACATCAGATCTAAGAAATCTCAATTAGTTCAAAATAATTTGCATTTATTTTGCTAATTAAATAATGTCTGCATGTTGGATACTATAATTAAAAATTAAAATGTTGCTCTCTGCATATTAGTATAAACTAATGTATGGGTATAAATAATATTACTTACCAGATGGTTTATCAGTTGAAGTTGGAATACTAGTAACCGCAGGCATGGTTGGTAAGGTAGGTGGCAGAACCTTTAAGTTCTGGTCACTCTGAATTTCATTAGTAGAGATCTGGTTAATAATACGATTGTAAGTAGGAGGCTGGTACACTTTGTTTGGTGGCTGTGGAGTTTGTGGCAGTGGTTTTATGGGTGGCATTCTTTGACAGTGTTCTTCAAGTTGGGCAATTATTATTGACTGATTATTGGCAATTGACATCAAATGTTGGTATTTGTGCTCTAAGTCCTTGTATTTGTTTGCAAGCTGCAACATATCTGCAGTTTGGTTCAAAATCTTGTTCTCAAGCTGAGAAAGTTCTAAGGCATTGTCACGTTTTCGGATAATTTCATGTAGTAGCTGCATATAGAGTTGTGTGACACGAGAATTCATATTTCTGCTCTCTTTTCTTAAGAGTTTAACCTCATTAACAATCCCACCATCCACCTCTACCAGTTGCTGCAGAGTTTCTATTTGTCTCTTTTGTTTAAGAAGTTCATTGTTAAGTAACTGTAATTCTTGTTTATTTACCCTGTTTTCAAGTAGGACTTCAGGCTCCTTAGAATTAACACAAATGGCACCTGTCACTCGCTGTTGAGGTACAATAAAGGTGTAAGTGCATTTATCCTGGCTGTCACTGGAACGCCTATATCTGTTCATGTAGATGAATTCTTGTTCTGTTTCCTCGTCATTGGCTTCAAATTCCTGTGTCTTGCTTGCAGTAGCTCCTGTAACAGCTATTAGCAGTAGGCAGAGGAATCTTGTTGTCATCATGATCCTCTAGTTCTGGTCAAGTATTCTTCTGGAAAGAACTTTTAAAAATCTGTTTTAAAATAAATATAACAGTAAGTAACAAATAGGAAATCAATGCAGACTTACAATGGATAATCTGTTAAAAAATGCAGAAAATATTTAATAGTGA
This sequence comes from Chaetura pelagica, assembly GCF_000747805.2. Lineage (NCBI taxonomy): Eukaryota > Metazoa > Chordata > Aves > Apodiformes > Apodidae > Chaetura > Chaetura pelagica. The sequence continues at coordinate 152,626 of NW_009953489.1, read as the reverse complement.
TTAGTATGTCTTTTCTTGTCTAGCATGAGCTTAGGTTGGCTAAAGGGCACATCACTGGGCATAGCTGTATCATTCTATGGCCAGAGCTGTAGTTTCTAGTTGCTAGTTTATCAAAAGCCTGCCAAGAACCACAAGAAATTAAGAAATAAATACCAGGATTTAAGAGTCCTTTATTCCAGGCAAGTGCCACTAAAGTTTCCAAGTTTGGTGTTTTCATTTAAATATGAATGACATTTTCATTTCTTACAGTTACAAATATAACCTCTAAATGTAAACAAAATGTAAGTTAATATGTGCTCTTAGAAGTTCTAAAAATATTGAATAGCACAACTGTAGTTTTTTATAACTGCATGTATATTACAGGACATACATCTTAGATGAATTGTAACAATTTCACTTCAGTGAGCAGTATTGAACCTTATATTTAAACAAAAAAAAGGAAAAAACTTACTCTACATTAGTCCTTAATAATTATAATTAAAAATTCTACTGCCCGAGTGTCATAGGCAGTAAATTCTGTTGTTTTTCCAGACTAGTAGATACACATCTAAACTATTTATGGTGACTCACTGAAGACATTGTCTTTACACTCAGTCTGGTCATTTCACTGCCATGTCTCCTCAGAAGGGTAAGCATGTGTGCATGGTGGACAGAATGACCCTCAACTTTGAAAATTAACTAGTAGTGTTTAGACGCATAGTGCAACAGCACACTTCTGGTGAAATTACACTGAATCGTCATAGCAGGTTCATATTCAAGGTGGAAATTTGAGGCCATCACCATCTCTTTAAAAAATAATACCAGAGCTTTGCAGGCCACAGTTGTCTTGGAAACATGAGCTTAGTGTTGTCACTGCTGCCAGGAAGGCCCTTGACACAAGTTTCTCTCTTACCAGCTGCTTGAACAGCACTTTGGTATTGTGCATTTCTAACAGCTTTTCTTGTTGAATTTTAATAGGTATATAGCCTGGTTTTCTTAAATAATGTGACGAGAAAAAATACAATATGGAGGTTTTTTAGTGTATGAGGCCTACCTGATACTTTTTAAAACCAAGATGGTGTTACCATAATATTTTTCTGTGCTTGTAAAACATTGCACATGGAATAACCATTCAGTGTTTAAATAACTATCACCTTACTGCATAGTCATCTTTAGTACAATTAAATGTTTTAAGTAAGTTGGAATGCGTCCAGCTGAGCACTACCAACATGGAGAGCTAGAGGCTGGCAGATGTGATGCATGAGCAGCAGCAGAGTTAGGTTTGTTTGGCCTCCAGAAAGAGAAGGTGAAGGAGACATCTTCCTGCTATCATCAGCTGCTTAATGGGGTCTTTGCAGAGAAGATGGGATTATTCTTGGAAGTGCACAGTGAAAGTGTAATGGTCAGTGGATACAAATTGCCACAGGAAAATTCACTTTGGATTTTAGAAAAAAAGCATCTTCACAATATGAACCTGATCTAATGTTGAAATTTGCCTTTCTTTGTGAGACAAAGGTGAGGTCCCATCCAGTCTGAATAGTTCTGTCTTTCTATGCAGCTGCTGACTTCTAAGACATTTTTTGAGGTTCAAGGTAATTATGCATATGCATGCTTAAATAATTATTCATACTGAGAAGAGATATAGTTGTCAGTCACTTACATTTTTCTGTTGTTTTGAAATAAATCATAGAAGTTTCTGTAAATGCTTCTGTACGTGCTTCAACAAAAGTAACCAGGAATTGATGTTTTTTAAAGTTTTTGGAGGTACATTTTTGCTTCAGTTACTTAATTGGAATAAACTCGTTTTCAGTTTGCAAACAGAAAGGAATTGTGCTTTACAACATCTGTCAAGAATCTTGAAAATCTGTCAGATAAGTGTTCAGAGTTTAACATGGTTTCTGTAAGTAAAGGAATGTTATTTGCAATTCTGGAAAACAGGGAACAGCTTTAACTTGCATAATCAGCATTTGCACAGCAGGTCACACTTGGAAACCGTGGCAGTTTTCCAGGCCTCATATTTCTGCACAGATGGACTGTTTTTGCAAATTTATCTTGCATATAGGTGTAAAAGGGGTTTTATTTTTGTTTGAATTAATACAGTGTTTTCCTCTCAAAAACTGTAATTATTGTGTCCACTGAAAAGAAACTAACTTTTTTCAGAGTTCATTTCTGTCTTTGTTACAGCATCTCATGTCCTTAATTGAGCCCAAGATTTGGGGTGCACATTCTTTTCCAGGCTGAAGAAATGCAGAGCAACATACAACAGTTTGATTTTTCTCACATTGTTTTTAAGAAGTGCTTAAGAAAAAAATGGAACAGAGTTTATCAGCCTCATCTTAACATATCAATTCAAACATCTTTCAAAATATAATGGAACAGGCTGTTTTGGTTGCAAGGGAACTACAATCATCTAGTCCAACTGTGACCTAATCAGGGCTGACCAAGTTAGAGCATGGAATTAAGGGCATTGTCCATATGCCACTTAAATGCTGACAGACTTGGGGCATTAACCACCTCTAGGAAGCCTGTCCCAGTGTCTGATCACAGAAGGGCAGCCATCAATGAATGACATCAGCATGATAAGACCGTGCTGAAGTGCTTCTTGCTCATCGTCTTGCCTGCATGTCACCTTTTCTAAGGTTTACTTCCTATAAGAAAAAACATTGAAAGGAAAAGTGTATTGGGAAGGGAAGGCTCCTGTACCAATAGAAACAAGAACCCCACTGTCTTCGGATGTCCTTCTTGCAGTCTGTTTATGAAGTGATCTCTTAAGTCTTTTATTGTCTGTATTTGATCAGATAAAAAAAACAGGTGTTCAGAATGAGGGCTATTTGTTGCATGTTGTGATGGGCTATGAAAGAAATGGCATTTCTTCTCTTCTGCAGTTGAATTCAAATGAAGTTCATAACCAACATGCTTGTTTCAACAACTCTTGATTAATCTTTTAGGGTAAAAAGAAAAATCTTGGTGGAGAAATTGGGGAGGGAAGGCAGAGGGCCAATTTTAAGGAATAATTTAATTATTTTTAGTATCTTTTTCTCAGCCTTTTGAGTAGGAGTACATCAGGTTCTTAGACCATGAGAATTCCTTCCCAGGGGAGAGGAAGGTCCTTATTTGATGTCTAGCACACTAGATTTCAGTTTTCTTCTTCTGCACTTTTGCCAAGGAATTGCTTGTACTCTACTTAACTAGTGCTGTTGCTTGCTGATCATTCTTCCTGTTTCTCTGGCTCAGACCCCCTCTTCTTCTCTCCCTCTCCCAGTAGCTCTACTGCAGTGAACTGGGAGGGAACCACTGGGGCCATATCTGTCACCACTGCAAAATTCAACTTACAGAGCTGTAGACTTTTAAACCTCTCCATTGCACAAGATTACATTATTTAAAAATATGCTTGCAGGTTTGGTGTAAAATTTCTTAGTTACTGGAAATATGGCATGTCTGTCTTTTTATCATCATGCACATTGACAAAACTACAACAAGCAAGTATACAAACAAAAAATGAGAGAAGTGAAAGAAGCATGTTTAAAAGGAAAGATGCGTGATTTTAATGAAAATCAAATAGAACTTCTGCTTAAAAAAACTATGGAAGTTTAATTTAATTTCTAGATTCTGGCTGTTCGAGGTTTGTGCACTGATAAAAGCACTTCTCATGGATGCACCTAGAACCAATTTTGTGTATGTTTACCCTACTTGGCAGTATAAATTACTTTACTCGGGCGTGACACTATTTTTTTTTTTGCTTGTCTTTTGCCAGTATAACTACATCTGTGTGAAGACTTGGCAGCATTGTGTGGGTTATAATAATAATAATTTTCATGCTTCTAGAGCCAGCATAAGTGCTTTGGTTAAAATTTCAGTTTGTAGTCCAGATGCTGGCCTATCTGTGTATATAACTGTAGGAAGTAGGTAATAGTAAGTTGGTTTGTTTGCTCATTCATTGTTTGCCCAACTGAGGACGTTCTCATGATCTGGTGAAAAAAGAGAGGATATCACATGTTTCAGCATTTAATTGTTTTTTTCCTGTCTCTTAAAGGGAAAAAGTAAATAAAAGCTTTCAGTGGCTTTGCCTTGGAATATTTTTCTGTTCTGTACTCTGTTATGCTTATAAGGGAGTTTGTAACTCAAAATATATTACCTTCTGATTATTATGAATATCTTTACATTTATATGTGGTATTTCAAAAAGATTTGAATATTTTACCATCTAAAATTATACAGGTATTTTACATTCTATGGCTTAATCACTGTCATGATCCTAAAATGATAAAGGTATCAATATTTTTATGTGCAAAACATTGCTGTTTAGCAAATGTTCACTTCTTTTTAAAATTAGCTTACCTTATAAGAAAGCATTGAAGGTAGCAGTCTCATGGCTAGTGCCTTTTTTTTTTAAGCTGCTTATAACAAAATACACATTTCATTATTATATATTCCAAGATATACAGAAAAATATATATATATTGGTTCTGATGCTGTGCTTCAGAGGACCTAATTTTTAAAAAAGAGACCGGTTAACTGTCTTTTTCAGGTTTTATGGAATACTTTACCTATCCTTGGCATTTTTGTGTACAAAGAGAAAAAAGGTATGTTTCCATCACATAAGTATGACTTGCAGTAACATAATAAAAGTGTCATTAAGCTTATTTGAAAATGCTACCAGTAGCCTTTCAGTGCCATGGCTGTTTTTTGTTGCATTAAAGTTGTTTGTAAAATTCCTCTGGAAAGAATGTTGTTTTTGAAGGCCTGAGTATATGTTGTCAGCACTGTTGCATCTACATCTAAAGTGGTTTTGCATTGTTGAGTCTTTGAACCATTGAGATATTGGTTTCTTGTCTCTGGGAGTTTATACTGTCCTTTTTACACCTGCACTCTTCAGCACTCTGAAAAAAAAAAAAGAGCTGACACCACAGAAGAGCATGGGGTGGTGGCTGAGCACTGAATGTTGTTACGGTTTACTTAGGATTACACCTCAGTTCAGGGAAGAAATGTTTTGACATTTAAGGAAGACGTGACTACCACTATAGCATTTTGAAGAAATACAAAAGTAAAATAATGATCTTTGGGAAACGGTAACTAAAACAAATGTGGAAAATTGCCTAGATTTCATACCAGAGTATGTTTGGGTTTTGTTTTTTTAATTTAAATAGCATTGGTACAGGTTCCTCTGACAGACTAGAAACATAAAAGAACCCAGTAGGTGAAAGCAGTGGAATTGCTTCCTGCTGCTGCTTTTGTTTTTCTATATAAACTGTTATTAAGCCAGAGAACTGTATCTATGAAAGTGTGTTGCCATATAAATGCAGCTTTTGTACAAGAGATTTGTGGCACTGTGTCTACTCTTGAAGACTGGCTTGCAGAGAAGGTAATTTTCTGTGCTAAACCTAGGATATTACACATGAGGATTTCTGGGGACTTCAGTAGCTGAATTTATTGCAGATAATGTAATTAAGAAAAAACACTAGCAATTTGGTTTTAGGAGCTAGTACATCAACCTGATACATGATGAAAGATAGCAGCAATTCTCACTTCAAAGAGTTAAAATAGATTTTTAGTGGCTTCTATGTCGCAGCTCAGGAATTGAGGAGGAGATTATAGTTTATTGGGCTTCAGTTCTGATAATTATAAAGAAGGTGAAGGAGAGGTTTCCTCTGTGATTTCTTAAGTAGAAGTGCTCAGTAAGCTGTCAAAACCGGATTCACCATTTAAGTAATTTTATCTTTGGGATAACAACTGTTGTTTTTACAACAGACTGCTCCTATTTTGTCATTTTCAGTCAGCCTCCCTTGAAAGGCTCCCAGAGTATTACATCCTTTAGAAAGTTAATTCTGGAATTTGGGGGTGAGGAGGAGGGTGTGTTCTTTCTGTTATTTCATTCTTTTCCGTATATGGTTTTGTCTCCTTTTTTTGGTAATAGGTGACTTTCTTTTCATTAAAGAATGCATAGGCAGGGTCCAACACGCATAATTTCTTCCCATCCTTGTAAATTGCTCTGACTCAAAGGCTTGTAGTACAGAGGCTGAATGGTTAATGTTGTGTGCAGGTCTAACCTGCCAGGATTGAATGCACCATAACACAACTGATATTTCAGAACTTTTCAGAAGTGCCCAGATAAATGAAAAAACACACATATAGGAAGGATGAGATAGGCACTTCTTGCACAACACCGATACTTTCTGTCATTTCCCTGTGGATTGTTTTGACTAAGAAGAACAAAGTAGCAGTGAGACCCTCCATGCAGATGTTCCCTTTGCCGCGCTAAACTGCTCTGCTACAAAACTCAATTCTGCTGGTTAATCAGTGCTGGTGAGCTGGTCATAAATACAATGAGGCTGGAAGTCATCTGATGGGCTGGCTTTTACCACATACTTGACATGCTGTGGAACCTTTTGTGCAGATTCCTCAAGCATTTAGATGCATAAATGAAGGCATGTTCACAAAAGTCACAGTGTCAGCTATTACAGCATTATTTCTTGAAAGATAAACTATTTTATTTGATTGTGAATTCACACATAGTTTGGTAATTGTTCATTCTAAAGAAGAAACATTGAAAACTGGCAATAAATCTTCAGTTTCTTTAATGCTTTTGTCTCTGATATCAAAAGGGGGTTTTAGATTAATGCAGTTAAATATTTTAATTGGCTTGTAAAAGTAAATGGTGCAAGGGTATCGAAAATGTAAAATCCTACTATAAAAAGATCAGAGGGCTTGGTTTCAGTTTTTTGGTTAATGTTTACAAACATCAGTTTTCCTTCTGCAGAGTCCTTTGACAGTCAGTGTTTGTGGTCTTACAGTAAGTTGGCATGTTCCAGGAACCAGGCCAGTAATATGATCTGGATTTCACAACACCATTGTGATAAGATAGATAAGCATGAATTTTCTGAAGCTGCTTTCTTATTCCCTGCCCCTTTTCTCAGAGCTCATGCTCTGTTTTTACTGCTTCTTTTATATGGAATTATATTCATCCATCCATGCAATTTTTCAGGTAGTCTTCATCTTTTGTGTGATTTATTAATGTTTGTTCTTTTCTAAGGAGAGGGGTTTCTTTTAGAATTAACTCATGTAGTTTGATTTTTTAGATGAAGAATACGGCTGTGAAAAAAATGAACACTTTTTCAGTTTTGTAAAAGGAAACAGCCAATTCACAGTGAAAATAGAGCACAGTAGTGTGCATGCCACATGTATTAGGAAAAGCTTTAATGTTTTGTTTGATGTTTTAAAGTAAATATAATAAGGGATAGGAAAGAGTTGACACATTACAGCACATAGTTTCAGTTATGAAAACATGATGTAAAGCTACGTTGAAAATTTTAACTCCAGACTTACATGATGAATGATGTTTTTGCCACTTGATTCCATTGTAAGTCAAAAACCAACTGATTGCTGTAGGTGCTTTTATTATAATGCATTCTGTACTTTTCTGTCCACTTAAAATTCTGGTGACATTTTGGTTCAAGCACTAGTTCATTTTTGTTTTTTTGAAGGAAATACTTTTTTTCATTAGGGGAACAGATAACTAAAACAGCACTTCAGAGAGTGTCTGAATTAGCTCTGAAGAGCTTTTGTTTTGAAATAATGTCAAGTGCTGCAAGAAACTTCAAAAGATTATGTATCTTTTGTTGCCATGTAACTATTTTCAAGTTTTGGCAAAATACAGCCTTTTTGGTTACAAGAAGTACAAATTTTGTTTCTGGATTACCAAGAATTTTAGTCATGTTGTTTGTGGATTGTTCTTTGTGCTTTACCAAAATTCTGTCATAGATGTGGAATGTAATTATTGAAAGAGAGAGCACTGCTTTTGTTGTTACTTCCCTTAACAGTGGCCTCACCTTATTTTCACCTAATCCAGTCACTAGTAAAAAGTGCTCATACTGTGTGTGTTCATATGTGTGCATGCACATTGTACATAATAGCCCTTAAACAGATTCACATTTTAATAAATGTGACTCGTTTTGCCCATGAAAAATATTAGTTACATCATACAGTAAATATTTAATTGCTTACACAAAGGTACTAATACATGCTAGGTTCTTTTCTAAAAGATTTTTTTGCAACATCTTTCAAATACTTATATATCTATTATATATAGATATATATAATATCTATTATATATAGATATCTATTATACAGGACATTTTATTGTATCTCCTTGATCAGACGTAAGTGTAAGAAAGCCTGAATGCAGATTTCATAGTTTTTAATACAGGTAGTATTCTGAAAAGTTACAGAAATGAGTGCATCCTAGAAAGTCTGTTAAAAGGCATATGCTGCTTCAGCGTGCTCAGGGAAGCATGAAGCCCAAAGTTATATGCAGAATTAAGATTTTTTTTTTTTTTTAAATTCTTGAAAATAATGGCAAGGTAGATTTTTATTGTCTGGTATCATGAAACGTCTCGGCTATCTTTACAGCTATATTTTAATTTCATTTATGTAGTTTTTAAAGGCCAAGCCGGCTCGCTGCTCTGCAGCTGGCGCGGTCCTACCTGTGACAAGACCCTCCCCGTGCCATATCCCACACGCAGTCCCAGTGCCATCCATCCTTACCCTGGTCCTGAGCTTCTCTCCTCTTCCTCAGCGTGCTTTCATCACAGGTTTCCAGGAGTGCCCGTCCCCAGGGGCTGTGACATCCCGCCGAGCCGGCGCTGTCCGGGCTGAGCCGCTTTGTGTGCCGCGCTGGACGCGGAGCGGGCTCGGGGTCTGCACGATTCCGCTTTCCCCTTCTCTCCGGCTTTCTCCTCTAAGGTTTCTCACAGCTGGGCTGCCGCGGAGGCCCGGCCCGGCAGTCCC